>NW_023425348.1:12722940-12890440 GCF_014108415.1 Molossus molossus | reverse complement strand
AGACTTCTACTGAGGCGTGAGCCATGAAATAGGTACTCATTTGTGTACGTGTCTGACCCCCATCGGCCACGGGGCCAGACCGGACACATAGGAGGTGTCTGGCACGTGTCTGGACTTAGTGGGGACAATGGCTAGGGGAAGTGAGCAGGATGTCTGGGCTCCTTTCCACCACAGAGCAGACAGGTCGGACCACGGAGGCCTGGCAGAGAGTGGGGCTGGGGGAGGAGCATACGGAGGTGTTGGGTACCTGGGTGGGATCTAAGCTCCTCCCACTACCCACCTCAGGGCCTCCAAGCGGTGGGCAGGCCTGGTTGCAGGAAGTGCTAAGAAACCCCTGACTGTCCCTGGCCTGCAGCCCCTCGTACCCCCAAGACTGGAACCCAGGTCTGTGTTTACCCCTTACCTGGGGGCTTTACTTCATCTTCGAGAGGGAAAAGCAGGTATGTTGTTACCATGGGACAGGTGAGAACCCAAGAGCTTAGTGAGTGCGGCTGGTATGACCCAGTCACAGGCAGGAAGGCGCTGCTCAGAGGTCGTCCTCGGGGGGCCTGGGGCAGAAGAGAGGCGGGGTCTGTGCTCCTGGGACAGAGGCCAGGCCCCCCAGCAGAGCGAGGAAAAGGGGGACTTAGAAGTCGACCTTGATCCAGGCCCAGCTCGGCAGCCCGGGCTGGGGACTCTGGACAACGGGCCCCTGCCTCTCTGAGCCTTCCCCTGGAATAAAACCATCAGGAGCACCCAACCCAGCAGCCTGGCTACAGGAGGTGCTCACAGGGGCTCCCCGCTCACTCCTCACCCCTCAGCCCCTGATTTCCAGCCGTGGCCAAGCCCTCAAGCCTGGGGCGCTGGGCGGGGGGACTGATTGGTCCTGGTGTAACCAGACCTGGGGCTGGATGCCAGGGCTCCAGCTGGGCCCTGCCCTGGGCCCCTCCTCACAGCTGTTCAGAGGAGACTCAGAGACAAAGCAGCCAGGGGTGGGGGGAGGTAGGGATGAGTCTGGGGAGGGTGGGGTGCAGACGGATGAGCCCAGGCTCTGCCACTCACCATCGGAACTGTGAGGCTCGGGGCCCGGCCGGGACAGGGAGGGAGCACCGGTCACCTCCCCAGGGCCTCGGTGCCCTGGAACTCAGGCAGCTCCCCAGGGCTGCGGGACCTCCCGGAAGATTGTCAGCAGGGATATGGTCTAATTGGATTTGTCTTCAGAAAACGCACGTAGGCTCAAGAGTGGAGCAGCTTGGAGGGGCCGGCCTGGGGCAGGAGGCCAGCTAGGAAGGGTAGCACCGCAGGGTCGCTGGTGGCTGGGGACGGGCTGCCGTCCCAGGGAGCTGTCCAGGGAGGCAGCACCGGTCAGAGGCAGGGCTCCTGCGGCCTCGGGCAGAGCGGGGCCTGGACGGCGGCGGCAGGTCCCCCCTCCACCCCAGGAGGAGCGGAGTGGCCGCAGGGAGGCTTGAGGACAAGGGAGAGTGAGCCGTCCGTCCGCGGTGGGCGCTGCCTGCGGAGGCTGAGGGACGAGGCTTGTTTAACTGGCTGCCGTCTCCCGGCCCAGGTCGGTGAAGACAGGAAAGAAGGTGCCGGCGGGGCATCGGGGGTCCCCGAGTCCCCATGACACACACACAGCTCAGCCTGGAGCCCATGACTCTCACAACGGACCCGTTCCCCCTGCAGACCCTGTCCTCCCAACAGGGCCACAGCCCAGCAGCGGGGAGGGACGGATGCCGGGCCAGAGGGCTCCTGACGCCCAGAGAGGAGCTTCAGACCCACTGGGAGCCAGACACCCCTCCTTCAGGGCGTAGGGATGGAGCAGAGAGACAGGCCGGTGCTTGTCAACACTGCTTTAGAAAAGTCGGCTCGGTGATATTTATTGCAAACGGCAATGTAGCATCCATTCAGGTGTTCCCTGCGTTGACTATGGTAACAGGTGTGGGGAGGAAGGAGTGGGTGTGTCTCCTCCTCCGTCTCCTCCTCCCGGGTGTAAAGGTCGGAGGTGAGAGAGGAGAGGGGAGCCGCTCACAGGGAGGGCAGGGAGGGCGGCCCTGTGTCCTGGGCCGGCAGGTTCGGCCAGGGAGCTGCTCGGGCCATTGGCCACCAGCTCAGTTCCGGTGGCCGGCGAGGTCCTTGTCCTCAGGGACAGGCAGCGGCTCCAGCTCAGACTGAGACATCGGTCAACGAACCTTGGCACACCCCCCGGGCGTCTTTCTTCCCGAGACCCACAGACGCTGAGGGACGTACCTGACCCGTTCCCGAGCCGATCGAGAGGGGGTGCCCCGAGGTCCCCCAGTCCCACTTCCCGCCCAAGAAGGTAGTGCTCCTGGGCACTGGCCAGGCAGGTCCAGACGGGGGAGCTCAGGCCCCCGCCCTCTGGGTGTCCCAGCTCCTCAGGACTGGGCGACGTGGTTTCCCCCGGGGTCACCGTCCAGTCCGGCTTCTCAGCTCTCAGCCCCTGACCCTTCTCTCTCCAGAGCTGGTGGGCACCAGTCAGTTCCTTTGCCGGTGTAACTGGGCAGGATGGGGAAGAACACTTAACTCCTCAGCGGGAACCTTCCCTGCAGGACCAGAGATGGAATGAAGGGGTGGGGACCCCCATCTCTGGGCACCCCTCCACCTGCCCTGGGTTCCCATCCCCCACGCCTACGTCCATGCCCCAGATCCCAAGATGAGGGCGGAGCCTAGGGTTACGGGGCCCTGGGGACCCAGAGTGTGAGGTCTGCCCACGCTGACTGCAACAGCCTCTCCGGAACTGGAGTGAGGTGGGGGGAGCTGCAGGGCGGGGAGGGGAGGTCGGGGGCTAGGCGCTGCCTCGGGTCTGGTTCTCTCCCCCACTGCCTGACTCCCTGTGTCCTCTCCTTTCTCTCTCCCTCTCTCGTTCTCTCTGTGGTCTCTCGGCTCCAGAAAGGGGCGCCCCCAGGGAAGCCCAGGAAGTTCTTGGGGGCACCATGCCCAGGTCCTTGCTCTTGGTGTGGCTCCTCTGTCTCCTTTCTTTATCACGACCAGCAGAGCCGGCTGGAAGGGGGGCCGGGTGAACCTCAGAAAGCAAAGCCCACCCAGTGCCTCCCAGACCCTCCTGCTGGCTCCGGCCTTTCCAGCCTCAAGGTCTTTGTTTGTTTTTGAAACATTGTGTTTTATTTATTTATTTATTTTTGTTACAGATGTTTCTCTTTTTTCCCCCATTGACACCCTCCTCCCCATCCCACCCCGCCCCCCAGCATTTACTGTGTCCATGGTTATGCAGACATGCATGTACGTTCCGTGGTTTATCTCTTCCCACCCCCTAAGTCCATTTCTTCTGAGGTTTGTCAGTCTGCGCCCCACTTCCATGTCTCTGGGTTATTTTGTTCCTCAGCTTGTTTTGTTCATTAGACTCCACAAATAAGTGAGATCATGTGGTATGTGTCTTCCTCTGACTGGCTTGTTTCGCTCAGCATAACACTCTCCGGGTCCCTCCATGTCACCTCAAAGGATAAGAGATCTTTCTTTCTTACAGCTGCATAGTACTCCATTGCGTATATGTACCACAGCTTTTTTTATCCATTTGTCTACTGATGGGCACTTGGGCTGTTTCCAGATCTTAGCTATTGTAAATAGTGCTGCTACAAACATGGGGGTGCATGTATTCTTTCTGGTTGGTGTTTCAGGTTTCTTAGGGTATATTCCTAGAAGTGGGATCACTGGGTCAAATGGCAGGTACATTTTTAATTTTTTGAGGTAACACCATATTGTTTTCCATAGTGGCTGCACCAGTCTGCATTCCCACCAGCAGTGTACTAGAGTCCCCTTTTCTCCACACCCTCGCCAACACTTGTTGTTTGATAATTTGTTGATGGCGGCCAATCTGGCAGATGTGAGGTGATACCTCCTAGTTGTTCAGCCTCCAAGGTCTTATTCCCTCCCTCGCCCTGTGGGTTGGCAGGAGAGGCAGGGACCCTCTGTGGAAAGAGCCGACCCTTACGAGGGCTCACTGTGTGCCAGGCACCCCTGGTGTCCACACTGTGTCACCAAAGGTGTGTTTGACCCTCTCAGCAACTCTGAGAAGCAGGTGAGCGATTTACAGTTTACAGGTTAGGAAGCTGAGGTGCAGAGAGGTTAAATACCTTACCCGGGTTGATATTAAATACCTTCTCCCAGCCACTGGCAAGGGGTGAGGGCAGGACCCAGACCAGGGTGAGGCAGATGGGGTACAAAGTTTAATGGGATGCCCCAAACCTTGGTCATCATGATAAACAATATTTTAACAAAGACAAGATTAGTACCCCTGATTCTTCCTCTTATCACAGGCTCCAGCGGGGCTGGTTGTGGTACAGTTCCTGACCCTGTCTTTACCTGAAATGTGGGCATTGTTGTTTCGTTGTCCCCCCCCCCTTTATTGATTTGAGAGAGAGAGGAAGGGAGAGGGAGAGAGAGATAGAAACATGGATGAGAGAGAGTATCAACTGGCCGCCTCCTGCACGCCCCCCACTGGGGTTTAGCCCTCAACCTGGGCATGTGCCCTGACCGGGAATCGAACCGGCGACCTCTTGGTGCAGGGTCGACACTCAACCACTGAGCCACACTGACCAGACTGTTGGCATTGTTTTGATCACAGATTTCTGCATTAATTTTAATTTTTTAAATATTGCATTGAAACATTATTTATCATGGTAACGGACTTTGGGAGCCCCCGTGAGTTTTGCGTCTGAGGCCTCGTCCCCTGCCCTGGTCCTGGGGAGGCCACCCGCATGATTTCCACTGCCCTGCAGCCCAGTCCACTGGCGCACATGTGGTTCCCGGGCCCAGGCTGGAGAGACCCCTGGGAAGGCGGAGGGCACTCAGTCACGACCCCACTGTGCTGGGTACCCACACCCCAGGCTCTGACGTCTTCAGAACCCCCGGGGGTGAGTTCCAGAGGCCATTCCTGTGAGTGGGGCTCAGGGACTGGGAGGTGGCCTGGCTGGGCAAAGGCCCCCTCCTGACCTCATCTGCTCCCCTGGGACGGCCCTTCCCCTCCTGACAGGGAGAGCCACCCGCCCCCGCCCCCGAGGATTCCAGTGTCCCTGAGTGCAGGACGCGGGGAGGAAAAGAAGGAAGATGGCCCCAGGGAGGGGCCCAACCTGAAGGCAGAGCCCTTCCTGCCGCGTGGGCCCCTGAACAGCCCCCTGCTCAGCAGCAGCCCTGGCAGGGTCCCACAAGGCCAGGCCCAGGCTCCCCCTCCCCCTCCCCCACCTCCCTACCCAGGGCCCGGGACTCTCCCCCCACCTCTCACTCCGTTCATTCCCTGGGGGAACCCCCAGGATGGAGCAGCAGCCCAGCCCCTGTCCTGGCAGGAGACTCGAGGAGCAGAGAGTCAGCAGCTCAGCGAATGCCGGATGGAAGCCAGAAGGGAGCCCCAATCCGACTGGGGTGGTCTGTCCCAGAAGGCTGCCTGGAGCAGAGGCATGAAAGAGTCTGTACAGGCCCCCCCACTTCCCTTCCAGATCCGCTGGAGGGGGGAGCAGCCACTGCAGCAGGAGGAGAAACAGCTACAGGAGTCACCCCTGCATCGCCCCTGCATCACCCCTGCATCACCCCTGCATCGCCCCTGCATCACCCCTGCATCTCCCCTGCATCGCCCCTGCATCGCCCCTGCATCACTCCTGCATCGCCCCTGCATCGCCCCTGCATCGCCCCTGCATCGCCCCTGCATCGCCCCTGCATCACTCCTGCATCGCCCCTGCATCGCCCCTGCATCACCCCTGCATCGCCCCTGCATCGCCCCTGCATCACCCCTGCATCACCCCTGCATCGCCCCTGCATCACCCCTGCATCGCCCCTGCATCACCCCTGCATCGCCCCTGCATCGCCCCTGCATCACCCCTGCATCGCCCCTGCATCGCCCCTGCATCACCCCTGCATCGCCCCTGCATCGCCCCTGCATCGCCCCTGCATCGCCCCTGCATCGCCCCTGCATCAGCAGCTGGGAAGCCCCTTCCCCTCTGAGACTACACCCCTCACCCGCCCACCCTGCACCCCAGGCCACACCCGAGCCCTGTCAGTGCCCACGGAAGGAGCATCTTGGCGGGACTGTGCTCTGTGCTGGCATCTTGCTCAGACTTCAAGCACTGCTCCGTTTAACCCTCACGACAACGTGTGCGACGGTACGTCCCGCCATGGCCCCATCTCATAGATGAGAAGACTGAGGCTCTGCAGTAACTGCGAGTAACTGGGGGAAGCATCGTTCAAACCGCTGGCCCTCTGGCTCGCGGTGCAGGCCCTAACCGCAGGGCAGCCGCCCAGGACCAGACCTGGGGGGGATTTACCTGAAGGCAGGTACAGTGTGGCTGGAGAGCCTCGGGGGGCCTGGCTGACGCAGAGCCCTCTTCGGCCTCCGGCTTCCAGTGCTGAGCAGGACACAGTTTGGCTGCCCTCAGCTCCAGGGCCCGGAGACCAGGCAGGGCAGCCCTAGAACTTGGGTTTGGTGCCCTGAGTGGGTGTCAGGCGTCACTTTGGGCCACACAGCAGCACCAGGCAGGCTGGGCCGTCTGGAGGGCCTCACCCCCTTCCCTGCCTCGGGACCTTGAGAAAGAACGTGATCCCCAGGCCAGAGAGTGCGTGAGGTCGGAGTGAGGGAGGACAGGGACCCCGATACTTCCAGGAGGAGAAAGCCCACCCAGGAGCCCCAAGCAGCCCTCCGCTGAGCCCCAAGCCAAGCAGCAGAACCTTGTCAGAGCCCCCGGCTGCCAGAGGAGGGGGAGAGCGGCCTGAGGCGCAGAGAAGAGGGGAGACGATGGAAATCAGGGGAGACGCCAGGGCAGAGTGGGCTCACGCTCAGCATAAACATCACTGGATGTCGTCGGTCAGCAGCAGCTCATCCCATCAGCGGCTCCTCTGTCCACTCTGCCTGCTGGCCCCGGAGCCTGGCAGGCACAGCCCCCTGGGAGCACAGGACGACCAGGCCAAGCCTGGCAGCTCCAGGTCGAGGCAGCCCCCCCGCCCCCCATGAGTGCTTCCCCACACCTCCTCCCAGTCGGACCCCAGGCCTAGCACATGGCTGACCTGCCCCTCCCGAGGAGCCCGCCCTCTCTGGCCTCAGCTATGGGGTTGGCGGGCACCCTGACTGAGCTACGCATCTGGACAAAACCACTTGGGAGAAACAGGAGTGAGCCCACCTCTGCCCACAGCCTGGGCAGGAGGGGCCGGGTGACGGGGACACTCTGTATCCTGAACCCAGGGCCCTGTGATGGGGCACCAGGGGGCGGCAGGGGCACGAGGGTCCTCCTGTGTGCCTCCCTCCGGCTCACAGAACGGCCGACTCAGCGCAGCTCCGGTACAAGTCACATTACTGATGTGTCCTCAGTTCTCCTTCCCAGCAGCAGTGAGAGGGAGTCGGGGACACAGCGGGTGCTGCAGGGCTCGGAGGGGCGGGAGGCGGCAGGAGGTCTCGTCCTCGCTCCGGGGTCCAGGCCCCGGGGTGCACACAGGCCCAAGGTCACGAACTAAGGCCCCGCACAGCCCGCAGTTTACGTCGAACTGTCTAGGCGAGGTGTCCACGCTGCCAGGTCCATTTGGAGAGCTGGGTGACGCTAGGCTAGGTCTCCAGAGGATCCCAAGCCGATGTCTGGACAAGGAGGAGGGGACATGGCCTCATCCGCAAGGAAAGGGCTTCCATCTCCCGTCTGGTGAGGACAGGCAGCCCAGGCTAGAAGCAGAAGACTGGACACAATGACCACTGGAGGCTGTGCGTCTGCTCAGGTCCCCCAGGGAGACGCAAGATGGAATTAGACACGCAGCGTCACCGAGGGAACCCTATGGGGGACCGGGGACCGAGCAGGAGGAGGCAGGCAGCGCCCTGAGCCCGTGACACAGGTCTGAGGCCGGGTGGGGGAGTCTCAGAAGTTCTGGGCGGCATGAAGAGCGCCCCACAGCCGTGGGAGGGGCGTCCTGCCGGAATGGCCTGCACTGGATCCCGGCGCTCTGCCGCCCAGAGCCGATCCGAGCCGGGCGCAGTAGCCGCCCGAGTCCCCCCTGGCCCGCGGGACCTGCTCCTCCGACTCGCACACTCCTCTTCCCCGGCGTCCAGATCTGAGGCCCCCGCCAAGCCCCCCAGCAGAGCTCAGCTGCGTACCTGATGCCACGACCCAAATCTACATCCCTAAGAGGTCTGAGCTCTGGACCATCGGCCCTTCGCAGACCAGGGCTGCCGCTCATTCAAATTAAAGCCGAGGCCCCACGCACCCCTCTGCCCGGCAGCCTGACCGCTCCCGCCGATCGGCGCCAGTCACCCCAGAACACCAGGAGCCCCAGTGCCTGGCAGCAGCCCGAGCGGAGAGTTCTCTGGGGCACTCCACCCTGCGGATCTCAGCACTGTGGGGTGGCTGGTGCACCCCTGTTTCATGTCTGGGTTCCTGGACCCAGGCCTCTTCCTGCCGGGGACACAGCACCCCGCAGAGGCCTGTGAGCTGTGCCAGGGAGCGGGCATTTCTGCGGGCATTTCTGCGGAAGGCGGTTCCGCAGCGGCCATCGGAACTGCTGTGTGATTAGCCCTCGTCGTCAGTAGGCACTGTCTGGGCTCCGTCCGGCTTCTGCGGGCCAGACTGATGAATTAAATGGAGATCATATGGGGGCCACCACCCCTGCATCCTTCAGGGCTTGAATGTCGGCACTAAGCTTCTGCCAACTTCAATAAGTCGCTTTTTCTTCACTCCTTGGGCGCTTGGAGGCTCTGGCAGCCCCACTTCCGCACCGGCAGGGAAACGCCATGCCCTTCGGGAGTGAGTTTGCCCTATTCTCGGGGGTCCTGGCCAGGGTGTCGAATCCCGTGTCCTAAGAAAGTGCCCCTCCATGTCAGCACATTCTTACTTACCCAAGAAAGCCCGGACTCCAGCCCAGGAGAACCCTCCCGGCTTCTCCTGAGACACGCTTGACAATTCCTGCCGCCTGGGTGTGTCCCTGCTGCCTCGTGAGGTCCCACCGTCCCAGGCTGGGCTGTCCTGGGCGTGGTCCTTAGACATCCGCCTGGCAGCCAGGAGCCAAGGGGGCAGCTCCGGGGGGCAGGGGCCCCACGGTTCTTCCCGCTGGGACAGGGCAGGCCACCTGTGTGCTCTGAGGGACACGTCCACGGACCTCCGTCCATCTCCCGCCTCACTTGGTCCCAGGGTCCCAGGGTCCCAGCCGGAGCTCCTGCCTCCCCACGCAGCCTGTCTCAGCGGCTGGGGGACCCTGCCTTCAAATCTGGCGTCTGCCCTCTGCTCCTCTCGCAGGAGACGGGCCTCCTCATGGCCGCCTGAGAGGCCTCAGTGTCCCGTCTGTCCCGGTGCACACTAACAACAAACCGGCACCTCTGCGCCCTCCAGCGTTGCCTCCTGCACGTCCCAAATGCCTGAGGGCACCTGGAAGGCCAGCCCCCCTTGGGGATGTCCTCCCCACGGGGACGATGCCACCTTCGGGCTGCTCAGTGTGCAGGGGCCCCTTCCCACGCGGGGTGGGCCCTCCGGCCGCCAGGCACTGGGCGAGCCAAGCCCCAAGCTGCATTTACCTTCTGCCGCCTGTTTTCTGACCTCTGCTGGGCTCGCCGTCCGCTCCGGGCCTCCGCGACGAGAGAGAGCAAGACGAGATCTGATGCACGAGCGTTCCATGGGGGAGCACCTGTGAGGAGAACGGGGGACAGGAGAAGACAGGGCCAGCTTCAGACACAGGTGTGTCCCCGAGAATGGAGGGGGGAGGAGGAGGAGCGTGGGAAGGATCTCAGACAGCAGCATGGCTCCGAAACAGCCTCGGTGGGGCCAGAGGGGGTCCTGGAGCCGGAGCTGCCCACGAGGGGTCCTCCCCGCAGGAATGGGTGATGGGTCTGCACTCGGACCCCAGCTGTGCTCCTCAGTGGGGGCAGCCAGGGAAAGTGTGGTCTCTGCAGAGGCTGTGGTGGGGCCGGTGGGGCCGGGGCAGACCTAAGGGTGCATTTCCGTGGCTGCTAGAGCCACAGACAAAGCAGGGAGCACGGGAACCCTGGGGCACAACCGAGCTTGGGATGGAGGTTGAGTTTGCTGAGGGGCCAGCTCGGGTGGGGCTCCCACCAGTTCCTGGACCGTGTGCTGGGAGGCGTGTGCCCTCTGGGATGGGACGGGCTGGAGCCCAGTGGCAGGACACACCTGGCCTGCAGGGTGTCGGCTCCCTGACCCATCCACAAGGTGTCCCCCACTCCAGGCAGGAGTCTCGGGTCGCTGTTCACTTTCCATCTTTGAGACGGATTCTGTCAAGTCTCCCCACACCCTTGGAACTGACAGCATAAACGAGAGAAATCCCCTCCACCCCCAAGGCTCAGATGTCCCCAACCACCTGTGGCTATCACCCCCACCTCCCGGGCCTCCTTGGGGTCAGAACCAAGGTTGCTCCAGACAGTGCTCAGCAGAGCAGTGATGTGTCTCAGCAGAGGGCCTCGGGGAGAACCACAGCCCAGGACAACCCTGCGGCCGCCTCCCTAGCGCACCTGTTTCCAGGCAGCCTTACGAGGCCGGAAAGGACCAGAGGTGGGGCCCAGCCATCCTGCCCACCTGGCGTGGGGCTGAGGACACAGTCGGTGGTCTCCCCGCTGTCCCAGACGCTCCTCCACCTCCAGGCCCTCGGGACAGGTGAGCCTGAAATGCCCTTTCCTCTCAGCTCACACACGCGTCTGCCTGGATCCCACCTTCCTGTCCTGCCGCCTCCAGCTGTGGCCTGGGAGCTGGACCTCCCGTCCCTGCAGCCCTTCCCCTCCCGAACCCTAACCCTCAGGCTCCTTCCTCTGGAGAAGGGGTGTTTCTGTGCCCTCGCCTCTGGGCGGGCTCTGCCGGCATCAGGGCTGAGGAAGAACGGGCGATGGGTGTGAGTTCCACCTCTCAGGAGCCAGGAGCGAACGGCTCTCCCGTTAGCCCTGCCTTGTGCCCTGACCGGGCTGCTGATGGCACGAGGTGGGCACCGCTGTGAGGTGGCCAACAGTGCCCTCGGCCTCCCCGCCGCACAGGCTGCCCAGCAGAGGGCCAGAGAGGGCAGCAACCCAGGCCACGGGGCTCTGCCGCCCATCACACAGGCCCTTCTGCCTCCCGGCTGGGGACAGCCATCGCCCCCTCCACTCCTGCTCGGCGGACAGGTGCACCTCTCCACAGCCTGCACACTGGCATTGAGCGGAGGAGGAGGAGCAGCCTGGGAAGAAAGCCCCAGAGGTCAGAGATGCGAAGGCCTCAGGTCATGGGGTACCCTCTCACTTTGAGGATGGGGAAACCGAGGCCTGGTGAGGGAAAGACACCGCCAGACTGGGTTATGAGCCCAGCAGACCCCCAGGGGTGGCAGTGCCTGCCCTCAGGACACTGTTTGCCATCCCTCTCGTCCTGCCGGGGTCAGCGCAATGCAATGAACTACAAGCACATGCTGGTAGGAGTGAGGGGGAGCATCGCAAAGGAGCAAATGCTCCAGATCTCTGGATGCAGCCCGATTTATTTGCAGAGTGGTTCCTCAAGTTACATGTGGATTTATGTAAATTATTTCCTTGAGATGGTGCCTCTGCAAACCATACAGCCCAGCCTTGTCTCTTGATTTTTACAATGGAAAGAGACTTCAAAGCAAAAAAAAAAAAAAAAACCCAGACATTCTTGAGTCCCACGACTCATTATCCACTCGAGGCGGTGTTCCAACCTTTGTCATGCAAACCTTATTTTATTTGCCTGCAAACGAAGCATTCATGTTCATCCAAGGTGGATTTCCTGCCCTCCAGGCAAACCTGTCTGTCCACACACACTTTGATCCTAGGCTGGACAGGTTGCGAGAATGCACATCACGAGGTTACAAATTGTCCATCCACCGACCCCCCATCCCTACACTCTTATTCTCGTCATTTCCAAATTGAGCCAGAGTCAGAAGCACCACGGAAGAGCTCGGATGGAAGAGGAGCCGCAGGTTCTAATGGCAGTGGTCACCCAGGTAAGATTTATTCCTGTTCTGCAAACGAAAAGCCAGGCTCCATGGCTGAGTCATCCGACCAGCCACAGGAGGGGCCCAGCCACAACTGCAGGTCCCACTGATGCCACGTTGCTCTGCCAGCGGCTTCCCTGTGACCCCGGCACCTGTTCCCCTCCTGGGCCTGTCTCTTCTCTGCACCAAGGGAAGGGTTGGCCCAGGTAACCTCTCAGCACCGGGTGCAGTGAGGCCAACCATAACCCTGCTACCCCCACCACGCCACGCCACGCCACGCCCACACCACACCACGCCCACGCCACGCCCACGCATGTCAGAGCCCTTCCTGCGGTCTCCACCGCTCAGCAGAGCAGGTACACTCTTGGTGGCCAAGTTTGCACGCCTTTCCCTGGGTTCACCCCCATTCCCTGGGTCCCTCTCTCCTCCTCCGAGCACCACAACTCTCCTGCCTCCCTGCCTCCCTCAGATGCCACCTCACCCTCACGCGTCATTTCTTCCTGATGCAGGGGGACTCCGTCCTGGTCTCTACCACCCACCCCCTCCTGCCGCCTGTCCCTTCTGCCTCATCCCCAGGATTCTTGCCTAAAAGACACCAATGTCCAGCACACGGAGCTGGACACCTCCGCCCTGCGACCCATGCCAGGGCCAGCATGCCAGGGCCTGGAGCTGCGGAGTAGGCGTCACCCAGCCGAGCCCACCCTCACACTGGCCCCGCCACCCACTCCTGCCTCTGACTGCTCACACCCTTCCTTCCCTTCCCAGCAGTGAGACGCCCGACTGCACGGAGGCGGCAAGGGCGCGGAGCCTCGGAGCCTCGGAGCCTCGGAGCCGCGGGCTGGCAATGAGCACACGAGGGGGGTGGGCTAGGGCAGGACGGTGCCAGAGGGGCAACCAGGATGGGGCTCTGGAGCCCCAGAGTGCGTCCCAGCCCTGCCCCCACTCCCGTGTCGCTTTGACTGTTCCCCATTCCCTCAGAGTCCCCACTTCCCCGCCTGCACACAGGGTTGGCCGGGTCATCGCTGAGACTCCTCTCTGCTCCACTGGCCCCTGCTGACCCTTCTGCGGCTCCAGTGGGCACGCAGGTCTCCCTTCATTGCAGACGGCCTCTCGGTCCTCACCAGGCACCTGGGTGCACCCATTTACTTGGTTTGTTTTTTATTTTTTTTAACATCACCCGAGGACATTTTTGCATTTATCTTCAGATAGAGCTGGAGGGAGAGAGGGAAGGAGAGAGAGAGAGAAACATCGATGTGAGAGAGACACATCGACTGGCTGCCACTCACATGACCCCAATCAGGGCTGGGGATGAACCGCAACCAAGGTAACGCGCCCTTAGTGGGAACCGAACCCGGGTCTCTCTGGACCACAGGCCGATGCTCTAACCGCTGAGTCAAACTGGCCAGGGCTGCACCCACATGTTCTCTTGACCCCCCTCGGCCCAGATGAACAGCTTAGTTTACCCATATATTGGGTACCCGCTCTGTGTTAGGCACTGTGCTGACGGCTCAGGGTTCAGACAGGGACAAGAACCCTGCCGGGGAGCTGCCAGCCCGGTGGACATCGCAGGCCCTGAGTCCCTGGGCTGGACAGGGAACCGCTGGTTCTGCAGGAGGTGGGGGCTGGGCTCTCTGCAGGCCGGGTCTGGAGTCACATGGAGACCACAGAGCACAGAACCCAGATACTGGCTCCAGGAGAGAGTGAGGTTGAGAGGTTTTAGCAAACAGGGGAGCCTCCCTGAGGGGTCAGAGGAAGCTGAAGACCCCTCTCAGTTGGGACACTAGAACCATGGGGCTGGAGATGAAGTCAAAGGGCTCACCCACTCCTCCGGCTGCAGATGGGAACCTGACCTCGAGGCCCTGTCCTTGAGCTGGCCTGGGGGTGAGCAGGGGGGAGAGGAGAGAGAAAGGGCCAGAGGGAGAAGGAAAGGGTTGGCCAAGGGGACATGATGGGCAGTGTGAACAGTGCCACAGGCCTGGGGGCTGGCGGGGGCGGGCCCAGGCCCAGGAGGGACTCACTGGTGGTTCCCACTGACAGCGAGTCTGTTGGGCCCCAGAACCTGAGACAAGCCAGGACCCCGCTCCCCCACATCCCACAGTTGTTCTCCACCCCGCGTCATCTCGATCATCTCTTGTGACCCCCAACCACCTCTGCAGACAAGAGTCCCCTTAGCCTCCAAGTCCCGACGACATGGTGGAGGGAAGACCCGGAGACGCAGGGTCCTCCCAGGCCGGGCACAGCTGCCCGTGGAGAAGCCGGTACTGGAATCGGCGGTCCCCCTGCCCCGACGTGTCCTCCAGCTCGAAGAGGAAGGGGTGCTGCGGGCAGGAGGGGGCTGCATGCCAGGTGGGGTCCTGTCTGCCCAGACCCCATGACCTGAGCTGCTGCAGAGCCTCCTTGTGAGGCCTGGGCGCCTGGGTGAGCCGCGGGGGGAGGTCATGAGACCCGCAGTGAGGACACTGGGGGGGCACTAATCCCATAATCCTCATAAGTAGGGAGTTGGCTCGGGTGTAATCTGGGCGCTCCTGGCCCGAACCCAGGACAAGGGAGGGTGCTGCCCCCCTCACCGCTCTCACAGGCTTGTCCCCCTCAATCACGCCCCACATGTTCACCACCAGCAGAGTTACGAGGTGTCATCCTGGGTCCCAGGAGGCTCTCTGTTTGGGTCTGCAAGGTGCCCAGGACAGCTTCTGGGGAGCCTGGCAGCGAGGGGGTGGAAGGACCGAGCCTGGCACAGGGCAGGGCAGGGCCTGGGCTCGGAGCTGGGGGGCCTCGGGTGGAGAGGAAGGAGCCTGCAGGCTGGCGCCGGGGTGGGGAGGACAAGCCCCGCCCAGCTGCCAGGCCCCGCCCACCCCGTCCGGCTCCGCCTGCTCCCGGCTGTCCCACGGGAGGCCCCATGTCAGGCAGGAACAGGTGCACTGCCGCTCGGGCAGACCCCCCTCGTCTCCAGCCTGGGCCAGGGACCCCCGAGAAGTCCCAGATGTGAGCTTCCCTCCCCCTCGCCCCATCCCTTGGGCCATTCGATGCCTTTCGTGAGGCCTGGGCCAGAGCCTTGCTAGAACCTCCAGGCCATTAGCCATCAACTGGCCGCCTGGCAGAACTAGCCAGACAGAGGTGCCCCCGGGGGAGCCGGGGGCGGAAGAGGCGGGAAGCTGGGGCCCCAGGACCTGCCCCACCCTGCCCCTTGTCCCCTCTGTCTGCCCGCGGGGTCCCCCTCATCCCTCTCCCCACCAGCTGCGCGCCCCCTTCACCAGCTGCCCGACGCACACATGTGTTTTTCTCCCCTGTCTCTTCATGGCCCCCCTCCACCCCCCTTCCCCTCCTGCCCTTTCATCTCCCTCTTCCCTGCGGTCTCCCCACTGAACTTGCCAGTTCAAGAGGCCAGGACTTCAAAAGGAGATCAAAGCTGGGCTCCCCCTTCAAAGACCAGGCTCTACCAGGAGCACCCCCCGCCGACGGTAACTCTCTCTGACAGACGGAGTCTCACCCCGGGAAACACATTCTGGGTCAGCGCCCCAGGCTGCAAAGGCCACTATGCTTGGCGGAGAGGGAGCTCCCAGCACTTGGGAGTCGAAGAACTAGCTGGAAACCTAATAGAGCAGCTCCTTTCGGGCTGTGTGACCTCACTGACCCTCTCTGACCCAAGGCTGGACTGTGTTTACGTGGGACCATTGCCCACCTGACAGACCTGCCAGGTGGGTTAAAGGAGATACAGTATCTAGGACTAAGCCTGTCCTATAGTAGGTGCTCGACACATTGTTGCTTTTAACATTACTGCTACTGCAGGGTCCCCCGGGGATGGCAGTATGTGGAGATGACAGCAGAGAGGTCCGGGGACAGAGGCCTGCCGCTACCCCAAAGGGCAGAAGTCCTAACATTCCTGTTCCGACCCCTGAAGAAGCCACCCTGCTCAGACGCTCCACTTGAACCCTGTTCTCCAGGCTTCGCCAGGGTGTAGTGGCCACTTAGAAGTCCTCCCTCTTCACCCCAGCCGACACGCAGCTCTGCCCCCAGACGGGCTCTCCTGCCCAGGCAGCCACCTCTCTCTGAGCCCCACACCCCCCAAGGGGATGCTGGCGTCCGGATGGGGAGGGAGGTGGGGCTGAGGGGCCGGGCTGCCTTTGCGACACTCTTCTTGGCTGTGAACAGCGGGGAGCTTCAGGGACAGTAACTTGAGGGAGCCCCTAACCCCCCTGAAGCCTGTTTTCTCCTCTGTAAAATAAGGGGTTCGCTGCCTCCGACCTCCTTAGCAGCAGGCTCTGCATACATTATAATTTTAAAGAACCAAGGAAGGAGGGCTGCGGCTGTCCGAGGCCCTTCGGGCCCAGAGATGAGCTGGCCTTCAGCCTTCGATGTTCCTACAGCGGCAGCCTGGCTGCTCCCCGCCCCGTCTCTGCAGAGCCTCCTGGTCGTCTTCTGCCGGGAAGTGACTGGGGCTCCGGGAGGTGAAGGGACCTGCCCCAGGTCACACAGCCTGTGCTCTGCCAGGCCCCTTTGCTGTGCCACCTGTTGGGGGCTTCCTTCCAGGTTGTGACTGGACAGGTGGCATCTCGGAGCCGAGCCCACTTCCCCGCCACTGCCCAGCACCACCTCTCCCTCGGATGTGTGCCCTCCTTCCTCTGAAGTCCCTCCTGACTCCCTAGTCCCCAGGTTTCAGAGGGCAGCACCCCCCTTCCAGATCACCTGCCCCCCACACTGTGAGGAAAGCAACCTGCTCCTCCCAGCTTCCAGGCTCAGCAAGCACCCGACACAGGTCCCCAGGCATCAGGGGCCGGGCCAGCACTGGGTAGGAGGGCCGTCCCAGTGACAGCAGCCACAGCCCCTGGCTCCCCAGGACACAGCCACCAGCCACACGGCTAAGCCAGTGTCATGCTGTCTAATTTCAGTGTGGTTTTTTTTCTTTATTGATTTGAGAGAGAGAGGAACTGAGAGGGAGAGAGAGAGAAACATCAATGAGAGAGATCATCGACTGGCTGCCTCCTGCATGCCCCCCAGTGGGGATCGGGCCCACAACCTGGGCATGTGCCCTGACCAGGAATCGAACTGGGGACCTCTTGGTGCAGGGTCAACGCTCAACCACTGAGCCACACCGGCCGGGCTCCATTGTGATTTAAAGACACACAAGGCTGGAAGAGGGGAGGCCCAGGCTCACCCTGGGAGACACTTGGGAGCCCAGTGGCCTGAGTCTCATGTCCAACCTCACCCAAGGTGAGCTGGGAACAGACCAGGCAGGCCAGGGACCCCGACCCCAGGGCAGGCCAGAGGGAGGAGCTGTGGCCTCAGCCGTCTTTAGAGGGCAGAGTGGCAGCCCCTGTCTTAGCCCTGAGTCCAGTCAGAACCTACCTAGGAAATGTGGGTGGTGAGAGGGGTGCCCCCTGCTGGGCGGCCTCAGGGACACACACCTACCGCCCCCAAAGGGAGCTCCCCCAGGGCAGCCGCTGTAGGACTTCAGGGGGAGGTTGGAAAAGAGAATGAAGTGACGGGGACCTTGAGACATTCCCACCGAGGTTAAGGGGTATGGGGGGCTAACTGAGGGTCTGTTCAGGATCCAGGGGTACACTCTGCCCCATTGCCAGTCACACCGCTCCCCAGAGAGACCCCTTCTTCCCCTCCCCCACCTCTCATTCCTGGGACCTGTCCTCTGCTGCAGGGCAGATTGAGCCCCAACCCTGCTGCCGTGTGCTTGCGTGTGACCTTGGGGAGCAGGGTGACCTCCCTGAGCCTGCTGCAGTGGGGAGGACAAGGGCCTGCGGAGGAGAGGGACTGTGAGGTGCCCGGGGCGCAGTGGGTATGGTTCTCACCGGGGCCCTTTCTCGCCCTCCTCTTCCTCCTCCTCCTCCTCCTCCCCCTCCTCCCCCTCCTCCCCCTCCCCCTCCTTCCCTGGCACTCTGGGATGAAACCACCTGGCCCCTCCCCCAGAATGACCTTATGTGTGGGTGCACCACTGCCTGGAGCTGGCCCTCAGGACCACTTCCTCCAGCCTCTGTTCACGGGCTTCCCGGGTCCACGCCTGACCCTAAGGGCCATCCATGTAGGAGACTTGGTTCCCTCACAGAGGCACCCGGACCACCCCCCGCAGCTCTAGGCCAGCCTGGGACCAGCCCTCATCCCGCCTCCCAGCCCCGCCCACACCTGCAGAACCCACCCACTCGGCCCTTCCAGCTCCATGCGTGTTGGGGCCGGGAGGACCCCACAGGCACACCTGCGTCTGGGTACAGTGAGTGGTGTCCTTGAGTGTGGAGGGATATGGCCCCCCAACTCCCACACAGTCCATCCAGCTCCACCGCTGACCCCTCGGCCTCCCTGAAGCAAGGCAGGGGACCACTGCCTCTCCTCTGGCCGTTAGGGTCACAGGAACATGACAGGAGACCTGACCCAACAGGTGCTCCTCTGTTTTCCAGCACCCCCAAATCACCTCCAAACTCATGTGCCAAGTTCTTTTGTCCAACTCTCCACTGCCCCAGGCCTTTGGAGGAAAAGAGCTGAAAAACCACAGCCTCTGCTGGCCGGGGACACCACTGTCTGGCCGGGGACACCTCTGCTGGCCAGAGACACCTCAGCTGGCCGGGACACCACTGTCTGGCCAGAGACACCTCTGCTGGCCGGGGACACCACTGTATGGGCCGGGGACACCTCAGCTGGCTAGAACACCTCAGCTGGCTGGAACACCTCAGCTGGCTGGGACACCTCTGTCTGGCCGGGGACACCTCAGCTGGCTGGGACCTCTGTCTGGCTGGGTCCAGCTGCTACCATCAGAGATGAAGAGTCCAGGAGCTCTGTGGGCTCCCAGGGGGTGAGCCTCCCATTCCAACCTGGTTCTCCTCTGATGGAGAAGGAGCCAACCCAGGAGCCCGGGAGGCTCCCACCTTCTAGCAATCCCAAATGCTCGGGCCTGGCTCCGGGGCACCTCAGGGTGCACCCCTGTCGACATCTGGGCTGGGCCCTGCGCAGCTGCTCTCTGCCCACAGGCCAGCGTGCCCCAAGGGAGCTGGGGGGAGAGGCGAGGCCTGGCAGTCAGAGTCCCCTGAGCATTGTACCAGGGGCCACCACCTCGGAGTCGCCTTGTCCTGGACCAACGGGCACAAGAGAGCACCAGGCTGGCGCATGTGGGCAGTGATGGGTGGGGAGTGGGAGAGGGTCCCCCCAGGGTAGCTCAGGAGAACCCCTCTCTTCCAGCAAGGATAACCCCTCTGTCCCAATCCCCAGTCTCATCTTCCCACCCCCACCAGGCCGAAGAGGCCTCAGGCGACCTCCCTTCCTGCAGCCAACACTTTTCTTCTCAAAAGCCCTTCAAGATCTACTTGGGATCAATAAGATTGCCCCCCAGCCTGACTGAGGGCCAGCAGGCCCTGGAGGAGAAAGGCCCAGTGGGAGGCCGGGACAGGGCTCAGTAACTCTTCTGGCCTTGAAGAGAGGGAAGCTACATGTCAAGCCCTTTACCTTGCCCCCTGGGAACCAGAGCTCAGTCCTCCTCCCCAAACCAGACACAAGGGTGTGGAGAAGGGCCACAGACGGACCATCCCTCCGCACACAGAAGCTGGGTACACAGATCCAACATGGTTTCCCTCCCATCTGTGTAAGGCAGGTGGATTGGATAGCGTAGTCACTGTGTCTCGATTTCAGCAAGACAGAGGATTATGGGCTGCAGGACACTGCCCCATGGGCTCACTGTCAGTGCACTGGCGCCAGGCTCCTGGCCGGTGTGCAGACCTGTCCCTTTGGCCTGGCCTCACTCTCCCGCCGTTTCTCTGGACAAAGAAATCATGCTTCTGATCCCATACGGGTAAAACAGAGTGGAGAGGAATTCAAAATATTCTGCATGGTTATAGTGTTGATTCAAAGGCCTCTGTAGGGACGGGGGGTTGGTGGATGGATGATTTGTAGCCTTGTGATGTGCATTCTCACAACCTGGCCAGCCTAGGATCAAAGTGTGTGTGTGGACATACAGGTTTGACTGGAAGGCAGGAAAACCACCTTGGATGAACATGACTTCTTCGTTTGCATGTGAATAAGATAAGGTTTGCATGACAAAGGTTGGAACACGACCTCGAGTGGACAATGAGTCAGAGGACTCAAGAGTGTCTGGGTTTATTATTTTTTAGCTTTAAAGTCTCTTTTCACTGTAAAAAGCAAGAGACAAGGCTAGGCTGTATGGTTTGCAGAGGCACCATCTCAAGGAAATAATTTACATAGATTCACCTGTAACTCTGCAAATAAATCGGGCTGCATCCAGAGATCTGGAGCATTTGCTCCCTTGCGGTGCTCCCCCTCACTCCTACCAGCAGGTGCTTATAGTTCACTGTGTTGCACCAACCCCGGCAGGCTGAAAGACGGCAGGCCCGTATGAAAGGTCAGGTCAAAACGAAAAAATGACATTCAATAAAGTTGGATGCCGAGTCGTTTGTTGAGGCTCAGAAGTCGCTCACGTACAGTCAGGGCCAGAGAGTCCTGGTTAGTGGCGGTTCACACACCATCCCACTGGCCACCTGCTGGGTGCTCCCTTCAGTCTCTGCCCCCCAGTTCCACTGTTGGACCCTCACTCACACCGGCCCCACCTTGGCCATCTCTTCCCATCTCTCACTTTGGGGGTAGGGTGGGCTGGAACGCTGCCTCTCCACGCTCCAAGGAGTCGCTTTCAAAGCAAAGACGCCCACCCCTCTGCCAGCGACGAGCCCTTTCTCTAGCATCTGGGACCCCGCTGGATTCCGACCCTCTGTGACACAGTGACCACCCTTCACGCAGGGACGCTGAGGCTCAGAGCAGTTAGGACATGTGCCCAAAGTCACGGAGCTGGTACGTGTTGACGTCTGGATTTGAAGCAGGTTCGGCTGAACCATGAGAGTAACCATCAAAGAGGGAGGCTTGGGGGACCCTTGAAGGAAGCAGGCAGGTCAGACAGACAGCAACGGCAGCCTGGTCAGTGTGGCTCAGTGGTTGAGCATCGACCCTGCACCAAGAGGTCGCCAGCTCAATTCCCAGTCAGGGCACACACCCAGGTTGTGGGCCCGATCCCCACTGGGGGGCGTGCAGGAGGAGGACAATCAATGTTCTCTCTCATCCATTTTTCTATCTCTCTCTTCCTCTTTCTTCCTCTATCTCGAAACATCAATAAAGAAAAAAAATTTTTTTAAAAAGGGAGCAAAGGCAGGAGGCAGCAGCTGAGATCAGAGGAGCACCCCCAGGACAGAGAGGGGTCTGGACAGAGGACACTGAGGCCAGACACGTTGGGGGGCTCCGCATGAGGGGTCCACAGGTTTGTCCTCCAGGAGGCAGTGGTCCGCAAGGTCAGAAACATCCCAAGAAGCCCGTGGATGGATGTCGAATCAGGGGGTGGGGTATTCGTGACCTCAGACATCACCAAAGAGGTTTTCTTCCTGTTATTTGCAAGTCAGCATTCCTGCCGTGGAGACACGAGCCAGAGAGTCACCCTCCAGAGCTCATGACCCGTCTAGTCTTTCTCACCGCAGGCCTCTCGCTCCTGTGTTCATTCCACAAACATCTGTGACGTCTTCTGGGCGCCCAGCACTGGGGATAGAAAATAAATAAAGACACAGCCCCTGCCCTGAGGAGCCCCCTGTGATGGAGAAACAGAGGGGTAAGTGGGCTGGGTGGGCTTCACGGGGGTTATCAGCAACAGCCCCGAATTCTGGAATACCCCCTCCCCAGGCACCAGCGAGGCCCGTCAAAGTGAGCTCCGCCAATTAAAGGCATCTTCGGAGACAATGCCGCCTGTCTTCCTCTTTATTTCTAATTATAGGGCCTGGCCTAGCGTCGTCAAACCATTTATAATTAGAGAACTCGGAGCAGGAGGCCTGGAGACAGGAAGAGAAGGAGGCGTGGGGGAGATCAGGCTCCCCGCCCAGCCCCTCCCCACACTCCGGAAGTGGCCCAGGCCCTTCTCCCCCGGGCTGTGACTGCCCCACGAATGGGCTGGGTGGCTGGGGACGCACTCTCCCCCCTCAGTGGACAGACACCCTGATTATAGTCATTAGAAAGGCACCCCGAGAGACAGAAGGCCAGGGATGGAGCATCGGGGGCTGGAAGGAGGGGGGCTGCAGGGTGAGGCAGGACCAGCTGCAGCCAGGAGCACAGCCTGGAAGAGCGGGGGAGCCGGCTTCCCCTTGCCCCTCTTCCTGCAGGGAGGCCTCCACCCCACCCGAGAAACAGCCCACACTGGTGCGGGAAGGACTGTGTGAGTTCAGTGCTGAGAGGCAGCAGCCCAGTGCATGGGGCTCTAGACAGCGTGGGGTGTCCCTCCGTTTGCCCTCTGGGCCCCGGCTCGGCCGCCCCGTACCCTGCAACCACCGCAGGGCTCACTCACGACACTCGTTCTGGTGGCCAGTGGTCAGGGAAGGAACGTGTTTCCCAGATGTGGAGGGACCTGTGAACTGGACTCGGGGGGAACGGGCGTCCACCTCCACCGTCCACTGAGACCCAGGGGGCCAGGGCTCCACCTCCTGCTGCGGTTTGCGGACCCTCCATGTGGCCACCAGGTGGTCCAGGTAGTGGCCCAGACCCGTAAGGTCACAGCCCCCACACTACCTGGGCCAAAGGTGGGTACGGCAGGGAGACCAAGTAGTCTGTGCAGGACAGGGCTGCGAGCCATATTCCACCCCGCGACCCCAGCCCTGCCTTTCCAAGGTGGGGAGCAGGGGGCTCAGGAACCAACCCACCTCCTGTCCCCGGTTCTCACCCCACCCTGCAGTGTCCAGTGAGTTTTGCACTCGGCTTAGCCCCACGCCACTGCTGCAGGACAGAGGGTCAGGAACCCGCCCCTCCCGGCTCTGCAGCAGGCTGGCCGCAGAGACCCACCTCCCCAGGCAGCTTAGACCAGACCCCAGGGTGAGTCACGACTCCCTTGTTCACCCAACACAGACAAAGACTCGCTGTTCCCGCTCCGTCTCACACATGATGAGCCCGCCTGCTTGCTCCCTCGGCCAGGCCAGTCTGCACAAGGGACCCACAGACGTGACCCCCTGCACACTGACCCACCCACGGCCTAAGCCAGCAGGGGCTCAGAACTGCCTTCGCCCGAGGCCCTTCCCAGGGATCCGCCCACCTCAGGGAGGACCTTCCCTCCAGCCACCTGCTCAGCCCCTTCCGCACCTGCTCTCCTCTGGCCTTGCCCGCTTTTCTCTGTTAAAAACAGTCCTTTCTGTCCGGCCTTGAAGACACTCAGGTTCTCCTTCCTGTGGCAAGAGCCCTCTCCTCCTGTTGCAATGGTCTCTCTGCAGAGTAGGCCTTGGCTTGTTGCGGGACATCAGCCCAGAAACGAAGGCCCTCCCCTCCCCCCGCCCTGAGATCACCTCTCCCAACAGTCCCCCCAGGGAACTCCAGGTGACTGGCAACCTCAGCGGCTCAGCAGGGAAGCTGGCGAACAGAGGAGTCCGGCAGATGCCCCCAGCTCTCCTCCTGACTCGGCCTGGCAGCAGTGAGGGTGAGGGTGAGGGACGGCCGCCGGCACCCCCTGCAGGCTGGTCCGAGCCTGGCGCTGAGCTGAGTACCTCGCGGGCATTGTCTCAGCCCTTGGGAGCCGGGCACTATGTTGTCCACGTTTCTCAGGTACGGAAATTCGCACTCAGAGAGACGGGTAGCAAGTCAGGTACAGCAGTGAGGACGCAACCACTGCCCTCAGCCACAGGATGGTGCTTCGTGGGCACATCCCCGACGCCCCGAAATGTCATTGTTGTCTCCTTCCGAGGATCCAATCGCTTCATCTACGTGCAAGAAGCGGGTGTAAGTGCTGTGGGCAGGCTGGCTGTGGTTATGACGGTCACTGCTGTGATGCCCCTCGCCACCCTGTCGCGACGGCGGGGCAGGGCCCAGACGCTGCCGCTGCAGGGCTGCTGATGCCAACCGTCTCCTCTGTGTGACCCCACGGTTTGCTCCTTCTGTTGGTCGTCCACTTGTCCCTCGACGAGAAGGAGCTTCACGCGGGCAGGGATCTCTCTTGCTCACTGGGACGAGTCCACCCGGAAGAGCCCAGGACACGCCAGCGCCGACCGACACCGTGGGATGAATGAGGAAGGAGTGGGTGCCCGGCTCGGCTCCTGAGCGTTAGGCTCTGGGGCAGCTTGGTGGTCCTAGTCTGCCCGCCTCCTTTGAAAGAAAGTTAAAAAATAAAATAAAATAAAATAAAATAAGCCCGGCTGGTGTCGCTCAGTGGTTGGGCATCGACTCGAGCACCAAGAGGTTGCTGGTTGGATTCCCGGGCAGGGCACGTGCCCAGGTTGAGGGCCGATCCCCAGTGGGGGGCACACAGGAGGCAGCCAGTCGATGTTCTCTCTCATGGATGTTTCTTTCTCTCTCCCTCTTCCTTCCTCTCGCTCTTATCAATAAAATAAAATAAAAAACCACCCAGTCTCTTTGGCCCCATTAATAATAACCCCTTTACCTGGATAGGGACTCTAAGGGTTTCCTGATAACTTGCGCAGGTCATACCTGGTCTGGACCTTTATGGCTGTTTCATTCTCTCCATTTTACAGAAGGAGAGACCGGGGGCCAGAAGGGGAAGCCGACCTGTGCGCCTGCCCCTTCCGCACCCCTGCGTGCCCCCCCCCCCGCACCGCCCCACAGTCCCCAGTCCCCACTCCCAGCCTCCAAGCGGAGGGCCCGCCCTCGCTGCCAGGCTAATTGCCCTTCCGAGCGGAGCGCCCGTCTCTGCCGAGCTGCGCCAGGGTATTTTTATCCGCCTCTCCGCATCCTGCGAGGGAGGCCCCCGCTCCGAGCGGCTCCCAGGTTTACCACCGCAATTATGATCCCCGACAGCAACACACGCAGCTGGCACCCATTTTAAGCAATATTTTGATCATAATAATTAAGAAAGTAACTTATGGCATGCACGCATTGGTAAATGGATGTTACTCCGGGCCCTGCTCAAAGGGAGAAAGGCTGAGAACGCAGCAGGTCCCTGCTCCCTCAGAGCAAGTCCGCCCCCAGCTCAGCGGGCAGGTGCATTGTTACCTGAGCCCACCACCTTGGTCCTGCAGACCCAGGGCCGCGCTTCCCTGCCCTGCGCCTCCCCCGGCCCCGGGAAAGGCGTGGTTATTCAGGTTTGGAGACAGACAGCACCTGCTCTTGTCCCTGCTCCGCGGCAGGTGACGGGCAGCGGAGAGAATGCTGGTGTCTCCCTGACGCACAGTTCTAGACCCAGTGACAGCAGGGCCTGAGGGTGGGGGCTGGGGGCAGAGGGCTTCCCATGCTCCTCCTTCCTCGTGCACCACAGCGCACATGGGCACGGGCACCTGCGGACACAGAGCTGTGCCCATGCAGCTCTCGTTTCTACCCGGGTACACACACACACACATACACACACACCCTCCACCTCCACCCACAGACAACTTCACATAATTCACACACACACTTATAGATGGATATAGAAACAGATACAGATATAGATATCGATGATAATATAAGTGATGATGATATAGATTAGATATAGATAGATATATAGATATAGATATAGGTATAGGTATAGGTATAGATGATAATATAGGTAGAGATTATGTAGATTAGATATAGATATAAATATAGATATAGATATAGATGATAAAGGTGATGATATAGACGATATAGGTGATGATACAAATATAGACATAGATATAGATGATATAGATAGAAATATAGATATAGATGATGATATACATATAGAGATAGATGATATAGATGTAGATGTAGATGTAGATGTAGATAATGATATAGATATAGATATAATGATATAGATATAGATGATGTTATAGATATAGATACAGATATAGATATAGATATAGATATAGATATAGATATAGATATAGATATAGATATAGATATAGATATAGATATAGATATAGATATAGATATAGATATATAGATACAGATACAGAGATATAGATACAGATATAGATATAGATATAGATATAGATATAGATATAGATATAGATATAGATATAGATATAGATATAGATATAGATATATCTTGTTCTCTTACATGTTTTGTGACCCATGATTACAAACACTTCCATCCAGCCCTGGCCGGTTTGGCTCAGCGGTTAGAGCGTTGGCCTGCGGTCTGGAGAGACCCGGGTTCGGTTCCCGCTAAGGGCACGTACTTCGGTTGCAGTTTGTCCCCGGCTCTGGTCGGTCGTGTGGGTGGCAGCCACTCGATGTGTCCCTTTCACGTCGATGTTTCTCTCTCTCTCTCTCCCTCCCACTCTATCTGTAGAAAAATTGCAAAAATGTCCTCGGGTGAGGATAAAAAAAAAAAAAAAAAAAACCAACAAACACTTCCGTCCATACAGACTCACATACATGCACACACATCCACAGGCACCTCTACACCAACATACCTGCCCCTGGACACACAGTTCACAACCATGGACATCCTCACACCTCCATCCACATCCAAACTCACATGCATTCACACACAAAAACACGCAGCCCATTGATGTACGAGCACACATCCACAGACACATGATTCACAATCACAAGTGAGGCTGCACAGAGTCCCACGGTGAACTCACACACATGGACACACACATTCTCTCAGACGCTGCCCTCTCGCTAATAAGCAGACCCCACCCCCAACCGTCCGGGCTACTAGGCAGCATCAGTAGCTTTTCAGGATTGGAGGAACCCTCCGCTGGATGGCTGATCCCACAGAGAAAATATACAGGAATACAAACTTTTGCACATCAATCCAAGGATTTAGATCTTCTCTGAAACCCACCAGACTCTCCATCCTACGTCCCCTGATCTGGGGGTCCTGGGCAGTCCTGTTCCTACCCACACTGCAGTGAGGGTACAAATGGCTGAGCTGGGGGAGGGGAAAGTCTTATTGTTTTTGCAGGAGCTCTTTTGTTTGTTTTTGTTTTGCTTTTTTTTTTTTTCCTTTATTGATTTTAGAGAGGAAGGGAGAGGGAGAGAGAGATAGAAACATTGATGAGAGAGAACATCGATTGGCTGCCTCCTGCATGTCCCCCACTGGGGATCGGGCCCACAAGGCGGGCATGTGCCCTGACTGGGAATTGAACTGGTGACTTCCTGGTGCAGGGTCGACGCTCAACCACTGAGCCACACGGCCAGGCTTGGCTGAGTCTTTCCTGTTTACCTCCACATCTCTTTTAAATGAACTTCTATTGCTACTTCTTTGTTTTTCCATTTGGGGCATTATCTGTTGACCTCCCACCACCTAGCATGAGGATTGGCTCTCGCCTCTCCCATCTCACACGCGTGCACACACACACACACACACACACACACACACACACTTCTCAAACCCACCCCACCTGACGATTCATATTTCATGTTTGTTAGATCAGCCGTCCCCTGGACGCGTGTAGAACCTTCTCTGTTCCCGGCGTTCTGAAATCCCGCAGCGCTGTACCTTGGCGTGGCCCGTCTTCCACGGTTAGCGTCTGATGGGCTTCCACTCTGGACGCTCGGCATCCCTGCAGCCTGGACCCTCTGCTGAGCCACGTTCTCAGCTCCTGTCTTCCGTCTCCTCTTTCTGGAGACCCTCCGATTCGCCGAGGGCGCCGCCTGGACTACTCTCCACATTTTCCGACCTTTTCTTATTTTCTATCTGTCTTCCTTGTTTCACTTTTGGGGGAGGTTTTCTAGACTTTATCTTCTGCTTCTAGTGATTTGTTTTTTCCATGTGTGCTATCATATTTTTAATTTTCAAGAACTCTTTTTTTTTTTTTGGTCCTTTTTCATAACTTCTATTTCTTATTTCATGCCATTATCTCCATGTATCTCTCTGTGGATGTTAATGATCATTTTTCTGATGTTTTCTTCGCCCTGTGTAGTACTTATTTCTGCTACACCTGCCTGTGTCCCTGCCGCTCCTGCTAGTGACTCTCTGGGTGTGAGAGGTCATCCGGCTCGTCAGTCCTGGGTACGAGTAGGTGAATGAGCTGTGTTGGCTGTGAGATTCCTGTAGGCTGATTGACATCTATCCCTCCAAGTCGTCCCTCTCTAGCTTGCCAGGCCTCCCAGAGAAACCCCTCCCAGCCTCTGCCCGCAGAGCAGAGGCCTGGCTGCCGGCATTCTGGAGAGAGGCGTGGAGGTCTCAGCATCCTACACACAGGGATCCACCCCCCCGATATCGCCAGTCCAGAGATGCTCCATTTGACCATTTCCAGGGACCAACTTCAGCTCCTTGCTGGCAGAGGGGAGGGCGATGGGCCCCTGCACAGATCTGGGGAAGGGACCCAGGGACCACCGTCCTCAATTTCCACCAAGTCTTCTGACTTAGCCCACTCCCTGACCCTACTTCCGCCAAGAATTCGTGTCACCCACTCCTGAGACTCAGGAGGAGTTGGGGATGAAAAGCGGATTTGGGGCTTTTTCCTCTTTTGGTTTAGGCTCCACTGTCCCCCATCTGCTGAGTCCGGCTGTTCATCCCCACACTTCTGCTGCAGTCTCCATCCCACTCTCTCCATCTGTGTGCGTTTCTGACTTTTCAAAGATCCCATTATAGCCCAGCCGGTGTGGCTCAGTGGTTGAGCGTCGACCCTGCACCAAGAGGTCACCGGTTCGATTCCTGGTCAGGGCACATGCCCGGGTTGCGGGCTCCACACCCTATACGGGGCATGCAGGGGACAGCCAATCAGTGTTCTCGCTCATCCATGTTTCTATCTCTCTCTCCCTCTCTCTCTAAAAATCAATAAAGAAAAAGAAAAGTAGAAGATTCCATTAGAGTTACTTTAGTAGGGTTCTCAAGCAGGGCAGAGTAATTGTGTGTTCAGTTCATCGCCTTTACCTAGAGCCTCTGTCTGCATTTCACCGTTGAACTGATGGGCTTACATTTGTTTTTGGTGGGGTTTTTTTTGGCACATGCCCCTAGCGGGAACCAAACCCGGGACTCTCTGGTCCACAGGCAGATGCTCCAACCGCTGAGCCAAACCGGCCAGGGCAATGGGCTTACCTTTTTAATCAAATCCCGTTACTGTCCCTTTCTTAACAAGGGTATGAACGAATGGATGATTTCAGCTGGCCCTCTGCAACTGGAACCAGTTTGTTCTTTCCTGAACTTCCTTCTCGACGCAAATGTCCGTCTCTCTACTAACACTGTGCTTTTTAAGAGACGTCTTCTTTTTTTTTTTACCTAAGGCAGAAAACAGCCAATAGCACAATGGCTGGATGCGGTAGGAGCGTCTAAGATTTATGACTGGACCTTCATGCTATGTAATCCAACTTCGTTAGTCTCCGCAAACGGGCATTTAACAACCAAACATGTGCTGTTGGTGAGATACAGCCCCAGGCACAGAGCAGAGAGAGCAACGTGGCCGAGTCAGAACATCTGCAGGGCCGGCAGCTGACCACCCCCCACGGCAGCCCACCGCCGGAGCCTGGTTGCCATTCCTCCCACTCCGAGGTCCGAGTTCTTCCCGGCAGAGTCTCACCCTTGTGTAGGACAGACCTCCCCCTCACTGAAGGCGCCCCGTGATCCTGTCTCCTCAACTCTCCTCCTCCAACCACCCCGCTGCTCCTTCTGTGATGCAGTCACCACCTGAGCACCTCCCAAGTCCATCCGCATCGCAGCTGGTCTGGACCGTCTCCATGAGCAGAACGGTGTGTGTGTGTCTCTCTCATCTGTCATCTATCTATCACCTATTATCTATCTATCATCTATCCGTCTGTCTGTCTGTCTGTCTATCTATCAACTATCTAGTCTGTGTCCCAGGTTCCTGAAACCCTTGGGATTTTCTGAATGATAAATGATGGGAGTATCTTCTGTTATTCATAAAGTGCCATTCTTTTTTTTTTAATCCTCACCCGAGGACACTTTGCATCTATCTTCAGAGAGAGCTGGAGGGAGAGAGGGAGAAAGAGAGAGAGAGAGAGAAACATCCATTCGAGAGAGAGACACATCGACTGGCTGCCACCCACATGACCCTAACCGGGGCCAGGGACAAACTGCAACCGAGGTACATGCCCTTAGCGGGAACCAAACCCGGGTCTCTCTGGTCTGCGGGCTGACGCTCTAACCGCTGAGCCAAACCAGCCAGGGCATAAAGCGCCGCCACTTTTATTTATTTTATTTTTTATCCTCACCCGAGGACATTTTTCCATTTTTTGTTCAGGTAGAGTGGGAGGGAGAGAGAGAGAGAGAGAGAGAAACATCGACGTGAAAGGGACACATCGAGTGGCTGCCACCCGCACGATGGGCCGGGGACAAATTGCAACTGAGGTACGTGCCCTTAGCGGGAACTGAACCCCGGGTCTGTCTGGACCGCAGGCCGTCGCTCCAACCGCTGAGCCAAACCAGCCAGGGCTAAAGCACCACTTTTAAAGAGCCTCTTTCTTTCTGTCCTGGCCGGTTTGGCTCAGTGATTGGAGCCTTGGCCTGTGTACCAGAGAGTCCCGGGTTCGGTTTCCTAGGGGCACGTACCAAAAGAAAGAAAGAAAGAAAGAAAGAAAGAAAGAAAGAAAGAAAGAAAGAAAGAAAGAAAGAAAGAAAGAAAGAAAGAAAGAAAGAAAGAAAGAAAGAAAGAAAGAAAGAAAGAAAGAAAGAAAGCCTCTTTCAACCACACCCAAGTTTATGCTGATGAAGCGATTCCAGGCCGGTCCCTGGATGATGTCAGAAGGGCTGGTCTGGGCATCAGGACGACCACCCAGGAGCCAGAGGGCAGGGAATGCCTCCCCTCCGCCTTGCCGTCCAGGGAAGACGGGGTTGGAGGTCGAGCTGAGGCCAGTGGCCAGTGGTCTAATCGGTCACGCCTAAGTCACGACACCGCCACAACCGCACTGAGCAATGGGCTCAGAGAGAGCCTGGGGTGAGGCAGGGAGGGAGGCTCACCCCGACCTTGTGCTCAGGACCCTTCCAGGCCTTCGTCACAGTGATGGTCACACACGCAGCGCTTCCCGTGAGTTCTGGGCGTCAGTCTATAAAACTGTCGAACCTGGCGATGGGGGTAGTTGCAGGAACTTCTGAACCCACAGCTGACCAGGAAGAGGTGTGGGGGGTGGGGGACACCCAGGCCGTGCAGCTGGTATCTGAAGCCCCTGGGCCTCTGGGCCCCTGGACCTGTGGGGTCTGTGCCAACTGGGGGATGTGAAGTCAGATCCCTGGACGGGAAGGCAGACGATGAGCTGTGACACCCAGCACCTGCCCCCCCTCCCTCCCAGCCTCACCGGCTTCCTGAGCAGCTGGAATGCACCCTGTTTCTCCGAAGAGGCTCACTGTTGACGGGAGCTCCTGGGGATTGAACAGCCTCCTTCTCCCCACACTTGGCTGTGGCGGTCTATGGCGCCGATTATTCCCCTGCTGAAAGAGTTACTTCATTATCTATTTAAAAAATATTTTCTTGCCCTGACCTGTTAGGCTCAGTGGTTGAGCATCGGCCTGCAGACCAAAGAGTCCCGGGTTCGGTTCCCACTAGGGGCACGTATCACAAAAAAAAAATAAAATAAAATATTTTCTTTATTGACTTTAGAGAGAGAGGAAGGAAGAGGGAGAGAGAGATAGAAACATGGATGAGAGAGAACATCGACTGGCCGCCTCCTGCACGCCCCCCACTGGGGATCGGGCCCACAACCTGGGCATGTGTCCTGACCGGGAATTGAACCGGTGACCTCTTGGTGCAGGGTCAATGCTCAACCACTGCGCCACACCGCCGGGCTGATTATCTTAATTGGATTGTGACACCTTCAGAGTTTTCTTATGTCTGTACAACATCCAGCTAAGGATGGGAACCCCGGGGATGTTCAATAGTGCTGGTTGGTGTGGGTTGGCCCAGTTAGTATTTTGAGAACGTCTCCTGCGTCGGCTCCCTCCTTCTGCAAGCTCCCCTAAAAGTGCTTACAGGTGCTCAGAGGGACCTCACCATGTGGTTCAGGTCCTAGAGCTCCTCCTCCCACAAGGCTAAGCCCCCTGGTGGATGGGAGCGACCCCTGTGGAGAGGCACGACATCCAGGTTTAGTGGTGGTGGTGGTGGTTTTGCCCTTCATCACGGACCGTGCCCCTGTCTGGCGGGGGGAGGGGCAGTAGCTTGATGAACCGTGTACCCCCTGGGTACACTGACCTGTGCTGGCTCACCCTTCTGCCACACAGGAGCGGGAAGAAGAAGAATTCACACGGCACACCACCCGGCAGGCTGCCACATCCTTCTCCACACCGAAGCTGAGCTCCCTCAAGAAGAAGAAGAATTCGCCCTGGCCGGTTTGGCTCAGTGGTTAGAGCCTTGGCCTGTGGTCCGGAGAGACCCGGGTTCAGTTCCCGCTAAGGGCACGTGCTTTGGTTGCACTTTGTCCCCGGCCCTGGTTGGGTCACGCTGGTGGCAGCCACTCGATGTGTCCCTTTCACATCCATCTTTCTCTCTCTTTCTCTCTCTCCCTCCCACGCTATCTGAACAAAAAATGGAAAAATGTCCTCGGGTGAGGATTAAACAAAAGAAGAAGAAGAAGAATTCACACGACACACACCCGGCAGGCCGCCCCATCCTCCTCCACACCGAAGCTGAGCTCCCTCAAGCCCAGTGCGTGTCTCACCTCACAGTGCCCGAGCCGAGTGAAGACTCGGGTCCCGGATGGCACACCCCTTGCGCTGGGACCCGCCTGAGGGCTGCAGGTGGTGGGCAGAGAGAAGAGGGCAGCGTCCTACGGGCCCTCTGGTCGGCCTCCTACCCTCACCTGCTCCAACCCCAGGCCCACGAGGTGCCTCTGCCAAGACGGCGGGGGGTGGGAGACAGGGCAGGGCCAGGGGCTGGAAGCAGATGCGCCCGTGGACCGGCAGCCCCCTGGCGGAACGGCACCGGCACCGCAGGGAAGAGCTGGCCGCAGAGCTCCCTCCTCCTTCCTCCCCTGGGCTCTGTCGTGTGCTCTCCCAAGTCCCTGCAGCCAGAAGAGGCCGTTGTTGGGCTGATTTAGAAGAGGACCAGGCACTTCCGGTCAGGATAGCGGGGAGGTAAATGCGTCCCCCCTCCTCACAAAACTACAACTAAACGGCAGGACAACCATCCTTCAGAAGCACCTGACCCCGAGCTGGAGGGAGCCCTATGGCTACGGGTTAAAGCAGCAGCCGCATCGGGACTGGGAGGAGGGCAGAGGGGACGGGCTGGTCCCACACCCACGGGTGGTGGATAAAATCAGGAGGACACCTCGGCTGGGAAGGTCCTCCCTGAGGACTGAGGGGTCCCCGTCCCACACTAGGCGCCCCGCTCAGGGTTCCTGTGCCAGGAAGAGAGTCCCCATAACTTCTGGCTGTAAAACCAGCAGGAACTAAGGCTCAGGGAGGCTGAGGCTGCTGGACCCCAGGCAGCTTCTCTTAAAAGGCCTGCACACAGACTGACTCAGACCCACTCCCTCCAGGCTCCAGCACAAGGGAGGCAGCTTGAAAGGCAGAGGCATACGGGGAGGACTGAGCTGTTCAGCATCGGGGCGAGGGCTGGAGGGGCAGCTTTCTCCTGGACAGACGTGCTGCCAGAGGCCTTTTCCTTTGGTGAGCCCTTCCCTGGGGCAGCAGGCAGCCCCCATATCTGGGACTCCAGCAACCTGGCTCACACTGGTAGCCCCGCCCTGGTGACTCCCTGAGGCCCCGCCCCACCCAACTTTCAGGCCCACCCAAGCTGTTGCCACTTGCTTAACCATAGGATTGGCCTGTCTTGGATCCTGCTTCAGATTTTCCTAAATTCTCTCAAATAAGCAGCATCTGGTCTCAGCTAGCCCCATACCTCTCATTAAGTGGCCCCAGGCCTGGCACCAGAAGCAGCCAGCCTTGGTGCACAGCTTGGCTTCACCTGGGCACCTCCGAGCCCAGCACAAGAAGCAGATCATTTTGTAGCTCATGCCTGGTGGCCCCGGGTAGAACACAGGCAGAAGCTGACCTTGCCCCAGAGCCAGCACACCCAGTGGACAGTTGTTTGTTTCATCACTTTTTGACCATGTCAAAGCACCACCCAACCACCTCCACAAGTGACACACTCAAGGAGTGGACTCCGTGGGTCCCAGAGCCCTGATGAAGTAAGTCTTGCTCTGTGTGGTGGGCCCTGCACAGCTGATCCTCCAAGGTAGTTAGAGGTCAGTGGTCAGTGGGCACAGCCAGTCCTTGCAGCTGATCAGCCTGAGTAAATCCCTCCCACTGATGTGCCAACAGCAATCAAGACTCAATTACAACAGAAGGGTGTAAAGTCCACATGAGGGGTGCACCTCAAGGGCCCAGCTGGGGTGATCAGGGAGGCTGTGCCACTGGGCCCTACAGGACACCCACAACAATAGGCCACACTAAGAAGCCTAGGAGACATAGCAACTCTGCCTAATACATAGAAACAATTACAGGAAAGCAGCCAAAATGAGGAGACAAAGAAACATGTCCCAAGTGAAAGAACAGAACAATATTCCAGGAAAAGAACTAAACAAAATGGAGATAAGCAATCTAAAAGATGCAGGGTTCAAAACACTGCTTATAAGGATGCTCAGTGGACTTAGTGAGAACCTCAGTGAACTTAGTGAGGGCCTCAAGAGCATAATAAAGGACCAGTCAGAAATGGAGGAGGCACTAACTAAAATAAAGAATAATTTACAGGGAATCAATAGTAGAGTAGGTGAAGCCAAGAAGCAAATCATGGATTTGGAATGTAAGGAAGCAAAAAACACCCAATCAGAACAGCAAAAAGAAAAAGGAATCCAAAAAAATGAGGATAGTATAAGGAGCCTCTGGGACAACTTCAAGTGTACCAACATTCGCATCATGGGAGTGCCAGAAGGAGAAGAGAGAGGGCAAAAAATTGAAAACCTATTTGAAAAAATAATGACAGAAAACTTCCCTAACTTGTTGAGGGACACAGACATATAAGCCCAAGAAGCATAGAGAGTTCCAAACAAGATGAACCCAAAGAGGTTCACACCAAGACAAATATCATCAAAATGCCAAAGGTTAAAGACAAAGAGAGAATCTTAAAAGCAGTAAAAGAAAAGCAGTTAGTTACCTACAATGGAGCTCCCATAAGACTGTCAGTCGATTTCTCAAAAGAAACTTTGCAGGCCAGAAGGGAGTGGCAAGAAATACTCAAAGGTGATTGAAAGCAAAGACCTACAACCAAGGCTACTCTATCCTGCAAAGCTATTATTTAAAACTGATGGCCATATAGTTTCCCAGACAAGAAAAAGCTAAAGGAGTTCATCACCACCAAACCAGTATGATATAAAATGTTGAAGGGTCTTATTAAAGAAGATAAAAAATATGAACAATAAAATGGCAATAAAAACATATCTATCAACAATTGAATCTACAAACAAAATGAGCACACAGAACAGAAGCAGACTCATAGGTACAGAGAACTTTTGGTTGCTTGCTAGATGGGAGGGGGTTGGGGGAATGGGTGAAAAGGGTGAAGGAATTAAGAAGTACACATTGGTTGTTGGATTGATGAACCTCATAGGGAACAGGAGAGGGAGGGAGGGAGGGAAGGGAGAAACCAAAGAATTTACATGAATAACCAACGGACACAGACAATAGTGTGGGGAAGGCAGGAGGGGGACGGGGGGAGAGGATCAATGGGGGAGAAAAGAAGCGACATCTGTAATACATTCAAAAATGAAGATACATTTAAAAAAAACAACCTCAGAACTTGGAGCTACAATGTCTGAATTTGAATCCTAGGCCTGCCACTTAATAGCTGTGTGACCTTGAGCAAGTTAATGAGCTTATCTGTGGCTCCGTTTTCTCATCTGCAAAGTTGGAAAAATACCATTACATAATGTATAGAGGGTTATGTGAGGATTAAATGTAAAATGCTTAGCCCTGGCTGGTTTGGCTCAGCAGTTAGAGCTTCGGCCTGCAGTCCAGATACCCGGGTTTGGTTCCCACTAAGGGCACGTACCTTGGTTGCAGTTTGTCCCCGGCCCTGGTTGGTCATGCAGGTGGCAACCACTCAATGTCTCTCTCTCTCTCTCTCTCTCTCTCTCTCTCTCTCTCTCTCTCTCTCTTTTCCTCTCTCCCTCCCACTCTATCTGAACAAAAAATGGAAAAATGTCCTCGGGTGAGGATAAAAAAGTAAAATGCTTAGAAGAAGAAAAACAAAAACAGGCCAGGATGGGGGACTTCCTCTGTCTCTGCTGGACAAGGGGGGACAGAGTAAGCTGCCTTCAGGAATCTCTGGCTTAGCCTCGGCTTGGCCTCTTCATCCAGCCCCCCAACCCGGAGCAGAGGGAAAGTCCCCTTGGGCTATTTGTCCCACCTCCAGAGTCTCCAGGGTCCCGTCACCTGACGGCAGAGTGAATGTCCCCTCACTGCTGCTCTCAGAGTCTGAGACCAAGGAACGAAGCCCAGAGTTCAATTTTCAAAGCCTTCGTTTCCTTAGATACAAAACCTTCAGAACAGATGCCCAGGGATGGACACGTGACGTCACCCGTGACACGTTCTAACGCAGGGGTCGAGGACTCCCAGGGGCACTTTGCTGGAAACAGTGAGGAGCAGAGAACTCAGGGCGCTCAGCCTGTGAGGCTGAGGACAGGGGTGGCGTGGGGCGGGTCGTGCTGAAGACAGGTTCTCCGGACGCCTCCTGTTAGAGGTTGTCTCTGCACGTCTTTCTTGGGACACATCAGAATGGGCTGGTGACATTCTTTGCCCTCCTAATTTCCATATGATCACATTCCCCCCCCCACACACACACACAGTATGTTTTAAGCCAAAGGGGTATTTTTAAGTGGCTTCTCTCTGTTTCCTCATTTTAGGACAACTTTGATGGCCCTGTGCCTTGGGTGGCATGAGCGGCACCCGTTCATCGCCACGTGGGAGGAAGCTGCCAAGGTGGACTTGGTGAGGAGTGGGAAGGTCAGCTGGGCTGGGAGCTGGAACGTACATGTTCTTTGATTTGGGGAGACTGAGTGACTCAAGACAGAAGAGGCCTCCATCCCCCGATCGGCACAGGTACATTATCCTCCCTGCATTTTCACCGGGGGCCTAGCACTCACATCCAGGTTGAGCACACCCTTTCCGGGCTTGTTCTGCAGCCTTCAAGGATTCAGAAGGGAGCACACGCCTCCAAAAGGTAGCGTGTGAAACAGGAGAGGCCGGCGAGTCGGAGGGATCCGCGTTCTCGCTGGTGCCCTGGGCAAGCCCAGGGAATCCCACAGGGTGGATGGGAAGGAAGGTGGGGAGCTTCCAGACACACCTCCAGCCGCCTCTTGGCTCCTCTGGGGCCCTGAGGAGTCCCGGATCCCTCAGGCCTGGGAGTCTGGTCTACAGGCCTCTTCATCCCAAAGGGCCTGCCTCAACCACCTCAGAGCCCCCCGAGCTGGTTCGAGCTCCCCCTGGGGCTGCGAAGAGAGGACAGGACCTCTCCTCAGCCTGGAAAGTGTGGTTTCCGGGGCCTTCCCAAACAGGGACTACATGCCACCCCCGTTCCTCCTAAGGGAACCCCAGAAGCACAGAACAACTGGCCTGGACAGAAAATACCCCGGCCCCTGTGCACTGCAGCTGGGGAGACGGGGGCCAGGGCCTGACCAGGTCACACAGCGGTTGGCAGAAATGCCAAGCTCTGGCCCCAGTCCCACCCCCAGAACTGCTGTCTGGGTAGCTGGCTTCTCAGGTGCTGGGCCCTGAAGCTGAGCCCCGGCTTGGCTCAGGGGTGCCTATGGATACCCCCACAATCTGTATATTGGGGGCCCTCCGTACGAGCTCTGCATGGGCATGGAGGGCTGCCCGAGCCCCGATCCTCCTCCCTCTTGGCTCCCCCTCCCCGGCTGCACCCTGGCAGCTGCCTGCCCTGCCTGAGGAGGTGGTGGTCACGTGGGCAGCTCCTTTCCTTGTGTGAAAAGATCGGAGGCAGTTGAGGCTGGAGGCAAGGGGGTGCTGAGCAGCTGGGGTCGCTCTGCTCGAGCCATCGTAGGGAGGCTGGCTGGCTGCCGGGGCTGCATCGCCTCTTGAAGACCAGGTACACCCTCCCCTCCCAGCCCTGCAGGCCCTCTCCCCTCCCAGACCTCTGCTCCAACAGACCCCTCAGCAACCCTTCGCCCCAGCCGCTGGCCCTCGCCCACAGGCCGTCCTTCCCAACGTCGAACACAGCCTCTGGCATTGGAGGACGGACCTCACGACCTCACGACCTCACGCATTGCTGCTGGTCCCTTCTCTGCCTTCGGAGGGACCGCCCTGGACACCAGTCCCGCTGCGGAATCTCTGTGTGGACAGGCAACATGAGAGGGGCAGGGCTTTCTCTCGGGCAGATGCTAAGTGGGAGCTGAGGAGGGGGTTGTGGGTGTTCTAAAGAGATCCCCAAATTAAACATCCCATCTGCCAAGTCCTGTGTCATCCAACGCGATTTATCGTCCCCTGGCTCCCCGCTGGGACGCCTCCCAGACGCCCGCAGACTTGGAGACACTATTTATCAGCTTCCTTCACCAAGAACAGATGGACGCCCTGCGGTCCCCCCACCTCACCCCATGTCCATAGAACTGCTCCCCCGGTCCCCCAGCAGGAGGGGGATCCGGGGAGGAGAAGGGGTTGGGGGGTTCTAGAAACCCCTCCAGTTGCAGTGTGGCTCAGGAAGACCCCTCCGAATTCCCATCGTGGCCTCAGGGGCTCACAGAAGGCACCCCACCAGGTTGGTGACATGAACACCTTTTCTAAGGGCAAATCAAAGGGGACCACTTCAGAAGATCAGGAAGGGGGGCGAGAAAGGAGACCCCGGGAGTCCTGGCTTCCGGCCCCCACAGCTCACCTCCAAGGTCCCACCTTTCTCAGAATCTGAGGATTTGCCGCCCAGGTCGTCTGGAGCTCATTCTGCCTAACCCCCTGCACCCAGACGGAACCCTCCCCCCGACAAGCCGCCAGCACCAGGAGGGACAGAGAAGGGCTGGGGACGCGAGAGCAGAGGACGGCAGCGCGGGGCCCAGTCCTCTGGAACCCTGGTCTGCACCAAGGTAAAGGAGGAGCAGGTGCCGGCGGCCCCGCCTCCTCCCCTGGAGAGACAGCGCATCCTTCCCGCCTCTGGCCGGCTCCTCTCCCAGGGTCCAGTCTCACCACCCCGACACCAACTTTCAAGCGACTCTGAGCTCCAGGTCCCTCCTCCTCAGCCCGTTTCTAAATGAGGAGCTGGGATACCGAAGCCTGAGGGTCCTTCCCTCTGCGCCCCTGCCTCCAGCTGGAGGGGTGTCAGGGAACAAGAAAAAAGGGGGTTCCTGGAAGTCAGTCAAACCGGGGGCCCCAGGGCAGGGCCGAACGTCCGACCCTTGTCCTTAAGGTTCCCTGATACTGGTCAGGTGGAGAGACCCGACTTCTGCTTTGGAAAACGGGTCCCAGAAAGTCAGCACATTCGCCGTAAGCCATTTCCCAGGGGAGGGCAGGGAGTTTGGGAGCCTCTTGTCCCAGAGCAAACTCGGATTCCCAGGGGGTAGTGTGCAGGGCTGGAGGCGGACAGCAGGCCCAGAGACGAGGCGCCCTGGCCCCCCTTCCCCACGTTACAGAATGAATGCCTCGGACCCCAGACCGAGTCTCTCCACCTGCCCCTTCAGGCCCTGCAGCCTAGCAGCGGCCAGTCGCTGAGCAGGCTCAGCTGGGTCGATGTGTGCGCGTCGGTCTGAGAAGAGGGGGAGCGAGGGTCCCTGGAAGCAGAGAGTCCGACCCCGAGTGAGGCGAATCCTGCCTGAGCTCCACTGCCCCTTCTCCATCGACGTGAAGTGTAATTATCTTCACAGCTGGCAAACTAAATCGCCCGAACGTGTCCAAGAGATTTGCTCTGGTGTTTCATGATGTAACCTATTAGCTGTGCCGTTTGAAGATGTCATTACTCTGCGGATCCCGTGAAATGTTTTCATGAGCACACGGTGGAGCCCGGGGCAGCCGGGGGACCGGGGCCGGAGCCAACGGCTACATCCTCCTTGGAGATGCTGAGAGGCCTCGGGTGGTCAGTTTCTTCAACCCTCCGCCTCTAGGCTTTGGGGTCTCTGGACAGGCAGGGGGTCTGCATGATCCAAGGGGCTGTGAGCGGCAGGACGCGGGCAGCAGCCAGTGCTGGACAGGACACGGCCAGATGACCAGTGCTTCCACTCCGGTTACGTAGGCAACAGAAATGACACCTTTGGGCTCATACCCACCAGGCGTGTTCATAGTGGCTTTATTCCCAATACCAGAACACAGAAACCGCCTCAACATCACCGGAGCAGAGGAAATACTTCTCCTCCACCCTTATATTTTCTGTGTGTGTGAAGGTGTACTTTCTTCCCCACTAAATTATCTTTCTTGTTGAAAGTATCAGAGATGTCCCTCGTGTTTCCCCCTGTTGACACCCTCCGCCCCGCTCCCAAACCACCCGCACCCCCTGCCCTCCCTGCACTGTGGTCTGTGTCCATTGGTTGTATATACATGTATATATGTTCTCTGATTTATCTCCTCCCACTCTCCCACCCTCCTCTCTCTTAGGTTTGTCCGCCTGTACCCTACTTCCATGTGTACGGATCTATTTTGTTTGTAACCTTATTTTGTTCATTATATTCCACAAATAAGTGAGATCATGTGGTACTTGTCTTCCTCTGACTGGCTTACTTCACTCAGCACAATACTCTCCAGGTCCCTCCAGTCGTCTCAAAGGATAAGAGATCTTTCTTTTTACAGCTGTATAGTACTCCATTGTGTACATGTACCACAGCTTTTTTACCCATTCGTCTACGATGGACACTTGGGCTGGTTCCAGATCTTAGCTATTGTAAATAGTGCTGCTGTGAACATGGGGGTGCATATATTCTTTCTGATTGGTGTTTCAGGCTTCTTAGGGTATATTTCTAGAAGTGGGATCACTGGGTCAAATGACAGGTACATTTATAATTTTTTGAGGAAACACCATATTGTCTTCCTCAGTGGCTGCACCAGTCTGCATTCCCACCAGCAGTGTACTAGAGTCCCCTTTCTCCGCACTCTCGCCAGCACTTGTTTGAGGATTTGTTGATGGCGGCCATACTGACAGGTGTGAGGTGATACCTCATTGTTCTTGTTTTGTTTTTGTTTTTTGTTTTTTTTTAATCCTCACCAGAGGACATTTTTCCATTTTTTGTTCAGATAGAGCGGGAGGGAGAGAGAGAGAAACATCGACGTGAAAGGGACACATCAAGTGGCTGCCACCCACACGACCCAACCAGGGCCGGGGACAAACTGCAACCAAGGTACATGCCCTTAGCGGGAACCGAACCCGGGTCTCTCTGGACCGCAGGCCGACGCTCTAACCGCTGAGCCAAACTGGCCAGGGCCTCATTGTTGTTTTAATTTGCATCTCTCTGATGGTTAGTGATGTGGAGCATTTTTTCATTTCTCTTGGCCATTTGTATGTCCTGTTTGGAAATTTGTCTATTGAGGTCCTCTACTCATTTTAATTGGGTTATTTCTCTTCCTTTTGTTAAGTTGTATGAGTACTCTCTATATATTTTGGAAATTAACCCCTTATCTGATGTATCATTGGCAATGATGCTCTCTCATACAGTGGATCCCTTTCCATTTTGATGTTTGTTTCTTTTGCTGTGCAGAAGCTTTTCTGTTTGATGTAGTCCTATGTATTATTTTTTTCCCTTTTTTTCTCTTGCCTTAGGCATTGTATCAATAAAAATTCTGCTGCTTGTGAAGTCTAAAATTTTGCTGCCTACATTTTTTTTCTAGGATTTTAATGGATTCACGAGTTACATTTAAGTCTTTTATCCATTTTGAGTTTATTCTTGTGTATGGTGTAAGTTGGTGGTCTAGGTTCATTTTTTTGCATGTAGCTGTCCAATTTTCCCAACACCATCTATTAAAGAGGCTGTCTTTACTCCATTGTATACTCTTGCCACCTTTGTCAAATATTAATTGAGCATAATGACTTGGTTCAATTTCTGGGTTCTCTGTTCTGTTCCACTGATCTATATGCCTGTTCCTGTGCCAGTACCAGGCTGTTTTGATTACAGTGGCTTTGTAGTATAACCTGAGATCTGGTAATGTGATCCCACCCACTTTGTTCTCCTTTATCAAGATTGCTGTGGATATTCGGGGTCTTTTTTGGTTCCATATAAACTTTTAGAGTATTTGTTCTAGTTCTGTGAAATAGGTCGTTGGTATTTTAATGGGGATTGCATTGAATCTATAGATTGTTTTGGGTGGTATGAACATATTAATGATGTTAATTCTTCCAATTTATGAACAAGGTATATGCTTCTACTTTTTTATATCTTCTATTTCTTTTTCAATATCCTATAGTTTTCTGTGAATAAGTCCTTTACTTCTTTGGTTAAATTTATTCCTAGGTATCTTAACTTTTTGCTGCAATGGTAAATGGGATTTTTTTTTAGTTTCTCTTTCTATGAGTTTATTATTGGTATATAAGAATGTCATCAATTTCTTTATGTTAATTTTGTATCCTACTTTGCCAAAGTCAATTAGTAAATCTAGTAGATTTTTGAAGGAATCTTTAGGGTTTTCTATGTACAATATCATGTCATCTGCAATAATGACTGTTTTACTTCCTCCTTTTCAATAAGGATCCCCTTTGTTTTTCTTCTTGTCAGATTGCTGTGGCTAAGTCTTCTAGTACTATGTTAAATAAGAGTGGGCATCCCTGTCTTGTTCCTGTTCTTAAGGGAAATGCTTTTAGTTTCTGCCCATTGAGTATGATGTTGGCTGTAGGTCTTTCATATATGGCCTTTATTATGTCAAAATATGATCCCTCTATTCTCACATTGCTGAGTGTTTTTTATCAAAAATGGGTGCTGGATTTTGTCAAATGCTTTTTCAGCATCTATTGATATGATCGTATGATTTTTATCTTTCATTTTGTTAATTTGGTGTATCACATTTATTGATTTGCAGACATTGTACCAACCTTGCATCCCTGGGATGAATCCCACTTGGTCATGGTAAATACTTTTCTAAATGTATTTCTGGATCTGATTTGCTAATATGTTGTTAAGGATTTTGGCATCTGTGTTCATCAGGGATGTTGGCCTGTAGTTTTCTTTCTTTGGTTTTGGAAGTAGAATTATGCTGGCCTGAAAATAAGTTTGAAAGCCTTCCTTCTACTTGAATTTTTTTGAATGGTTTGAGAAAAATGAGTGTTAGTTCTTCTTTGAATGTTCAGTAATACTCTCTGCTGCAGTCATCCCTGCCCGGGTTTTCACTTGCTGGGAATTATTTGATTACATTTTCAATGTCCTTAGTTGTTATTGGTCTGCTCTAGTTTTCTGTCTCTTCCCGGTTGAGTTTTGGGAGACTGTGTGACTCTAGAAATTTGTCCATTTTGTCTAGATTGTCCAATTTGTTGGCATATAGTTGCTCACAGTATGTTTCAGTGATCCTTTGTATTTCAGTGGTGTCAGTTCTTACTTCTCCTCTTTCATTTCTGATTGTTTTTATTTGGGTTCTCTCTCCTTGTTTCTTGGTGAGTCCAGCTGAGCGGCCATCAATCTTGTTTATTTTTCAAAGAACCAGCTCTCTGTTTCATTGACCTTTTGAATTGTTTTTTTAGTCTCTCTATCGTTTATTTCTGCTCTGACCTTTACTATTTCCTTCCTTCTATTTGCTCTGGGTTTTTCTTTTTATTTACTTTCTAGTTCTTTAAGTTGTGAGGTTGGATAGTCGATTAGAAATTTTTCTAGTTTCTTGAGGTAGGCCTGTAGTGTTATGAACTTCCCTCTCAGAATTGCTTTCGCTGCATCCCATAGATTTTGTGTTGTTGTGTGTTCATTTTCATTGGTTTCCAGGAAGTTTTTAATTTCTTCCTTGAGCGCCTTAGTAACCCTTTCATTGTTTAATAACATGCTATTTGCCTCCATGTGTTTGAATGTTTTTGAGTGTTTTTATTGTAATTGATTTCCTGTTTCATGCCATTGTGATCTGAGAAGATGCTTGATATGATTTCAATCTTTTTGAACTTGTGGAGACTTAGTTGGTGTCCTAACATGTGGACTATCTTTGAGAATGTCCCATATGCACAGAGAAGAATGTGAATTCTGTCATTTTGGGGTATAATTTCCTGTAGATATCTATTAAATCTATTTGATCTAGTGCTTTATTTAGAGTCTCTGTTTCCTTGCTAATGTTTTGTCTAGAGGATCTATCCCATGATGTCAGCAGGTGTTGAAGTCCCCTGGTATGATTGTACTGCTGCCGATTTCTCTTTTGAAGTCCTCCAGAAGTTTTTAATGTATTTTGGTGCTCTATATTGGGTGTATATATATTTACCAAGGTTATATCCTCCTGTTGGATAGATCCTTTCAATATTATGTAGTGGCCTTCTTTGTCTCTAGTTGTGGCCTTCATTTTGAAGTCTATTTTATCTGATATGAGTATTGCTACCCCAGCTTTTTTTTTCTTTCTGTTTGTTGAGAAGATTTTTTCCATCCCTTCACTTTCAACCTATGTGAGTCTTTTGTTGTGAGGTGGGTCTCTTGTAAACAACATATAGATGAGTCATGCTTTCTTATCCATTCAGCTACTCTGTGTCTTTTGATCAGAGCATTTAATCTATTTACCTTTAAGGTTAGTATTGATATGTACTTATTTATTGCCATTTTTGTTTATTATGGTTATGTTTCTCTACCTATTTTTTCTACTAACTACAGCAGTCTTGAATATTTCTTGCAGTGCCAGTTTGGTGCTAATATATTCCCTTAGCCTTTTTTGGTGGGGGGGAACTCTTTATTTCACCTTCTATTTTGAATGATAAAGTAGTCTTGGATTCAGGTCTTTGTTTTTCATGACCTTGATTACTTCATGCCATTCCCTTCTGGCCTGTAGTGTTTCTGTTGAGAAGTCAGCTGATAGCCTTGTGGGGGTTCCTTTGTAGGTAATCTGTTGCTTATCTCTTGCTTCCTTTAGGATCCTCTCTTTGTCTTTAATTTTTGGCCTTTTAATTATTATGTGTCTTGGTGTGGGCCTGTTTGGGTTCTTCTTACTTGGGGCTCTCTGTGCTTCTTGAACTTGTATACCTTTTTTCCTTCACCAAGTTAGGGAAGTTTTCTGTCAATATTTCTTCAAATATATTCTCTAACTCTTGCTCATTTTTTTCTCTTTCTGGAACTCCTATGATATGGGTGTTTTTATGTTTTATGTTGCCCCACAGTTCTCTTTAGCTCTCTTCCTGTTTTTTTATTATTTTTTCTTTTTGATTCTCTGATTGGGTTTTTTTTTTACCCTATCATCTAATTCACTGATCTGATGATTGGCTTCCTCTACTCTGCTGGATAGTCCTTCCAATGTGATCTTCATTTCTGTTATGTCATTCTTCATTTCTGCTTGGTTGTTTTTCATTTCCAATTGGTTGATTTTCAATGTTTCTATATCTTTACTCATGCTGTTGAGCTCTTTACTCATGCTGTTGACCTTCTTCATTATCATTACTCTGAACTCTAACTCTGATAACTTGCTTAAGTGCATTTCATTTATCTCTTCTTCTGTAGAATTCTCTTGCCCTTTCATTTGGAATTGGTTTCTTTCACTATTTTGGCTGTCTTGGTGGGTTTTGGAGCCTGCTACATTTTCCCTGTAGGTGTTGGTGTTCTTCTGATTGTGGCTCCCTCTATTGGGTTTGGATGAGTGTGGGAGGACCCATGTTAAACACTATTGTCAGGTCTTACTTTCCTGGGTAGATTTGCAGGCCAATCAAAGGTTCACTTTTTCTTTAGTTTTTGCCTGCTGGCTACTAGTCTCAGTTACTTGATGAGCCTTGGGTTGTAGCCCTCAGCTGACTTTAAAAATTCCTCAGGTGTTCAGGGTAAGAGGATTTCCAGCGGGTGGCACACATGCTTACTGGCAGTCTCTAGCTCTTAATGTGCCTCAACTTGCATTTCTCTGGCCTGGCCAGGTGGTGTTACATTTCTGAGAGAGGGGCTGTTGTTTCTCTCAGGAGAAGGGGCTCTTTGAGTAAGATGGTTACTGTCCTATGAGGTAGTGATTCAGTGTAAAACCCCTGGTGCCCTCCCAATTCTCCAAACTCCTGAGTCTCTCCACACAGTTCCAGTTCAGTCTGCCCTCCCTCTGCCGGAGCCCCAGGTGAGTGGCTGTAGCTGATTTAGTGCTCTGCCAATTTTTTTCCCTTGTGCCTCTCCTTGCTGGTCAAACCCTCAGTTCTGGTGATCACAGTCAGGTACGATGTGGGTGCCTTTCCCTGTTCCGGCATTCTGTGTTGTAGAGCTGCCTTGGGGTTTCACCCCGAGGAAACTTACAGCTGAAACAGCCTTGGCTACTGTCTGTGGGCTCCCAGCCTGCCCTCTTGTGCCTCTGCAGTTCCTATCAGGCTCGATTTGGTGTCCTCTTTCCACCACTGAATTTATGGGCTCTTTCCAGATGCTTTTCTTTGGTTTTGTTTTTTTCCAATAATTTGTCTTGATTTTAGTTATAATTCCAGTTTTGTTCTGAAAGATGGTCTATGTAGCTTCCATTCACTCCACCACCACTTTTTTTTACCTCTCGGATACCTTTTATTTTTTCTTCTTGTCTAATCACTATGGCTAAGACTTCCAGTAGTATGTTGAATAAAAGTGGTGAAACTGGACATCCCTCTCTTGCTCCTGTTCCTAAGGGAAATGCTTTTAGTTTTTGCCCATTGAGTATGATGTTTGCTGTAGGTTTGTCATATATGGCCTTTATTATATTGAGGTATTATCCCTCTATTCCCACTCTGCTGAGATTTTTTTATAGATGCTAGTTTTTGTCAAATGTTTGTTCAGTTTCTATTGATATGATCATATGGTTTTTAATCTTTCATTTTGCTTATGTGGTGTATAACATTTTTTGAATTGTGAATATTGTACCAGCATTGCATCCCTGGGATAAATATCACTTTGTGTAGTGAATAGTGTTTTTAATATATTGCTAGATCCGACTTGCTAATATTATGTTGAAAATTTTGCATCTATGTTCATCAGGGACATTGGCCTGTGATTTTCTGTCTCAGTAGTGTCTTTATCTGCTTTTGGAATTAAAATTATGCTGACCTCATAAAAAGAGCTGGGAAGTCTTCTTTCCTCTTGAATTTTTTTGAATAGTTTGAGGAGAATAGGTGTTATTTCTTCTTTGAATGTTTGGTAAAACTCCCCTGTGTAGCCATCCTGACATGGGCTTCAGTTTGCTGGGAGTTTATTGATTACTGCTTCTGTTTCCTTAGTTGTTATTGGTCTGTTCATGTCCCTGAGTCTTCCTGGTTGTGTTTTGAAAGACTGTATGATTCTAGGAATTTGTCCCTTTCACCTAAGCTGTCCGATTTTTTGGTATATAATTGTTCATAAAATTTTTTTTACAATCCTTTGTATTTCTGTGGTGTCAGTTACTTTACTTCTTTTCTTTCTGATTTTATTTATTTGGGTCCTCTCTCTGTTTCTTGGTGACTCTGGCTAAAGGTTAGTCAATCTTACCTTTTCAAAGAACCAACTTTTGGTTTCATTGATCTTTTGTAACTTTTTTTAATCTTTATGTCACTTTTTTCTATTCTCATCATTATTATTTTCTTTCTTCGACTTACTCTGGCTTTTTCTTTTGGTTCTCTTTCTAATTCTTTAAGTTATAGGGTCAGATGGTTAATAAAAAATTGTTCTTCTTTCTTGAGGTAGGCCTGTAATGCTACCAACTTCCCTCTCAGGACTGCTTTCACTGTGTCCCATAGATTTTGTGTTGTGTGTTCATTTTCATTGGTTTCCAGGAATTTTTCAAATTCTTCCTTGATCTCCTTGGTAACTCATTCATTGTTTAATAACATACAATTTGCCTACATGTGTTTGAATGTTTCGAGTGTTTTTATTGTCATTAAGTTCTAGTTTCATGCCATTGTGATCTGAGAAGATGCTTGATGTGATTTCAGGCTTCTTGAACTTGTAGAGACTTAGTTTGTGTCCAAACATGTGGTTGATCTTTGAGAATGTCCTATGTGCACTTGAGAAAAATGTATATCCTGCAGCTTTGGGGTGCAATGTTCTGTAAATGTCAATTAAATCCAGCTGATTTAGTGCATTGGTTAGGGTCTCTGTTTCATTATTAACTTTTACCTACAAGGTCTATACAGCGGTGTCAGTGGAGTGTTATAGTCCTCCATTGTGATTGTATACTGTAGATCTCCCCGTTGAATTCTTCCGGAAGTTTGTTAATACAGTTGGTGCTCCTATATTGGGTGCATATATGTTTACTAGGGCTATATCCTCTTTTTGGATGAATCCTTTTAATATTATGTAATGACCTTCTTTGTCTCTTATTATGTCATCATTTTGAAGTCTATTTTATCAGATATGAGTATTGCTATCCCAGCTTTTGTTTTTTGTCAAAAGTATTACAGATGTCTCCCTTTTCCCCCATTGACCCCTCCTCCCTGCCCCCACCCCTACCCACCTGCCTTCCCCAAGCTAATGTCTGTGTCATTGGTTGTGTATATATACATATAAATTCTTTGGCTTTTCTCTTCCCACCCCTCCCACCCTGCATTCCTCTGAGGTTTGTCAGTCTGTTTTCTACTTGCATGATGACTCTGGATCTATTTTGATTGACAGTTTATTTTGCTCATGATGTTCCATAAATAAGTGAGATCATGTGATATTTGTCTTTCCCTGATTGGCTTATTTCATTCAGCATAATATTCTCTAGGTCCCTCCATGTGGTCTCAAAAGATAAGAGATCTTTCTTTCTTACAGCTGCATAGTACTCCATTGTGTACATGTACCACAGCTTTTTTATTCACTCATCTACTGATGGACACTTGGGCTGTTTCCAGGTCTTAGCTATTGTAAATAGTCCTGCTATGAACATAGGGGTGCATATATTCTTTCTGATGGGTGTTTCAGGCTTCTTAGGATATATTCCTAGAAGTGGGATCACTGGGTCAAATGGCAGTTCAACTTTTACCTTTTTGAGGTAATGTCATATTGTCTTCCACGGTGGCTGCCCCTGTCTGCATTCCCACCAGCAGTGTACTAGTGTCCCCTTTTCTCCACACCCTTGCCAGCATTTGTTGTGTGATGATTTGTTGATGGCGGCCATTCTGACAGGTGTAAGGTGATAATTCATAGTCATTTTAATTTACCTCTCTAATTATTAGAGATGTTGAATATTTTTTCATATGTCTCTGTATCATTTGTATATCCTGTTTGGAGAAGTATCTATTCAGACCCTCTGCCCATTTTTTAATTGGACTGTTTTTCTTCCTTTTGTTGAGTTGTATGAGTACTCTATATGTTTTGGATATTAACCCCTTATTTGATGTATCATTGACAAATATGTTTTTTCATACATTGGGTTCCCTTTTCATTTTAATGCTACTTTCTTTTGGTGTGCAGAAGCCTTTTAGTTTCTTAATTTATTAATTTTTTTCCTTTGTTTCTCTTGCCTTGGCTACATGTAGTGAAAATTTCACTACATAGTATGTCTGAGATTTTTCTGCCTACATTTTCTTCTAGGAGTTTTGTTTTCACGAGTTACATTTCAGTCTTTTATCCATTTTGAGTTTATTGTTGTGTACTGTATAAGTTGGTGGCCTAGTTTTACTTTTATTTTTTTGCATGTAGCTGTCCAATTTTCTCAACACCATTTATTGAAGAGACTGTCTTTTCTCCATTGTTTGCTTTTGCCTTCTTTGTTGAATATTAATTGTGCATACTGTCTTGGGTCAATATCTGGGTTTCCTGTTCTGTTCCACTGATTTATATGCCTGTTCTTATGCTAGTATCAGGCTGTTTGGATTACAATGGCTTTGTATTATAACTTGATATCTGGTATTGTGATCCGTCCTACTTTGTTCTTCTTTTCAAGATTGCTGTGGCTATTTGGTGTCTTATTTGGTTACATATAAAATTTTGGAGTATTTGTTGTGAATCTGTGAAATATGCCATTGGCACTTTAATAAGGATTGCATTGAATCTATATATTGCTTGGGTAGTATGGACATTTTAATGATGTTGATTCTTCCAATCCATGAACACGATATATGTTTCCAGTTTTGTTTTGTTTTTTATCATACTCTATTTCTTTTTTAATGACCTGTAGTTTTCTAAGAATGGATCTTTTACCTCCTTGGGTAAGTTTATTCCTGGGTATCTTATTTTGTTGTTGTTATTGTTGTTGCAATGGTAAATTGGATTTTTTTAAGTTTCTCTTTCTGAATGTTCATTATTGTTGTTTAAGAATGCCATCAATGTCAGGATGTTAATTCTGTATCCTGTTACTTTGCCAAATTCATTTAGTAAACCTAGTAGATTTTTGACGGTATCTTTAGGGTTTTTTATGTACATTATGATGTCATCTGCGAATAATGACAGTTTCACTTCCTCCTTTTCAGTTTGGTTCCACTTTATTTTTTATTGTTGTCTGATTGCTGTGGCTAAGACTTCCAGTACTATGTTAAATAAGAGTGGTGAAAGTGGGCATCCCTGTCTTGTTCCTGTTCTTAAGGGAAATGGTTTTAGTTTTTGCCCATTGAGTATGATGTTGGCTGTAGGCCTTTCATATATGGCCTTTATTATGTTGAGATATGATCCCTCTATTCCCACTTTGGTCGTCGCTTTTTGTTTTTTAATCAGAAATGGGTGCTGGATTTTGTCAATTGCTTTTTCAGCATCTATTGATATGATCATTTGATTTTTATCTTTCATTTTGTTTATGTGGTGTATCACATTTATTGATTTGTGAATATTGTACCAGCCTTGCATCCCTGGGATGAATCCCACTTGGTTATGATGAATGATTTTTTTAATATATTTCTGGATCAGATTTGCTACTATTTTGTTGAGGATGTTGGCATCTAAGTTCATCAGCAATATTGGCCTATAGTTTTCCTTCTTTGTAGTGTATTTATCTGGTTTTGAAATTAGGATTTTGCTGGCCTCATAAAAAGAGCTTCAAGTCTTTCTTCCTCTTGAAATCATTTGAGAAGAATGGGTGTTAGTTCTTCTTTGAATGTTTGATAAAACTCCCCTGTGAAGCCGTCAGGACACTGGCTTTTGTTTGCTGGGAGTTTATTGATTACTGCTTCTATTTCCTTAGTTGTTATTGGTCTGTTCAAATTTTCTGGACCTTCCTTGTTACCCCAGCCTTTTTTATATTTTATTTTTTATTCCATTTGGTTGGAAATCTTTGTTCCATCCCTTCACTTTCATCCTTTGTGAGTCTTTTGTTCTGAGATACATCTCTTGTAGACAGCATACATGTGGGTCATGTTTGTTATCCATTCAGCTGCCCTATGTCTTTTGATTGGAACGTTTAAGCTATTTACATTTAAAGTTATTATTGATAGGTACTTATTTGTTGTAATTATAGGTACTCATTTTTATTTTTTATGCTTGTCTTCTCTCTTTCTCTCTTGCACTCTGTGTGTGTGTGTGTGTGTGTGTAATTTCTTCTTCTTCTTGCAACTTTCCCTTTAGCATTTCTTGCAGTGCTGGTGTTGTGCTAATATATTACCTTAGGCTTTTTATTTTGTCTGGGAAGCTCTTTATTTCACCTTCAGTTTTGAATAATAACCTTGCTGGCTAGAGTAGTCTTGGATTCAGACCCGTATTTTCCATTACTTTGTACACTTCATGCCATTCCCTCTGGTCCGCAGTGTTTCAATTGAGAAATCAACTGACAGTCTAATGGGAGCTTTTTCATAGGTAACTTTCTGCCTCTCTCTTGCTGCCTTTAAGATTTTTTTCTTTATCTTTAATATTTGTCATTTTAATTATGATGTGACCTGGTGGGTCATTTTGGGTTCATCTTGATTTGGATTCTCTGTGTTTCCTGGACTTGTGTCAATTTTCTTCACCAGGCTAGGTACGTTTTCTGTCATTATTTCCTCAAACAAGTTCTCTTTTCTTTCTCTGATTATTCTCCTTCTGGTTCCTCTATGATGCAAATGTTGTTGCATTTTGTTTTGTTCCAAAGCTCCCTTAAACTTTTCTCCTGCTTTTACATTTTTTCCAATTGCTGCTCTAATTGGTGGTGGTGTTTTTTACCTTGTCTTCTAACCCACTGATTCAGTCTTCAGCTTCTTTTAATTGGTTATTGTATCCCTCCAGGGTATTTTTTATTTCAGTTATGTCATTCTTCATTTCCACTTGACTTTCATTCACAGCTTCGACTTCTTTTTTTATGCTGATACAGTTGCCACTGAGTTCTTTATAATTCTCATTAAGTTGCTTGTGATTCTCACTAGGTTGTTTGAGCAGACTTAAAACCATTACTTTGAATTATTTATCTGACAAACTGCTTGTCTCCATTTCATTTAGTTTCTTTTCTGGTGATTTCTCCTTTCATCTCATTTGGCAGCTGTTTCTTTATCTCGTCATTTTAGCAATCTGGTAGCTCGGGGCCTGGTGAGGTGCACTGGGATGCATTGGCAGGCTGGTGTGTATCAGATAAGACTGCTGTGCCTCAGTCTTGGTGGGGTGGCCTTCCTGTGGGACCCAGTGGGGTAGTCTCCTTGATCTTCTGAGGGGTGCTCTAGAAATGACCCTTGTGTGAGTTATCTTGGCTCTTCTGTTGAATTTCAGTCTTGATTGCTGTTGTCCATTTGCGGGTAGGCTCAGCCCTCAGGGGTCTCAACCCCGACTGTGTCATGCCAACCATTATATAGGTGCTGACAGAACAAAACAAGGCAAAGCCATACCAAACCAAAAAGAACCCCCCAAAAATATCAGCAACAATAATAAGTGTAACAGCCTCAACCAAAAGATAAAAGACTATCACACACACCCAGAACACTAGAAGGTGCAAGACCAAAAGAACTCGAAGAAAGGGAGAGGGGACGTATTTGAGAACAAATAAGGCAAAACCAGACCAAACCAAAGAGAACCTGAAAAAAAATATCAGCAACAACAGTGATAAAAACAACCGCCTCAACTTAAAGATTAAAAGATGAACAAACAAGAAAATACACAGACACACATACACGTCCAAAGTATACTAGAAGGTGAAACACCAAAAGAATTAAAGGTGGAGGGAAAAAAAAAAAAAGAATATGAAAGCAAAAAAGGCAGAGACTAGAAATAAAGTGAATATAAAAATTAAACGCCAGAAAATAATGAATGAAATAATAATAGTAATAATTTTATAATGTAATAATGCTAAATGACATAAAATATATAGTAGGGAAATTTTAAAAATGGGAAAAGAAATAAATTGAGTTAAAAAATAAGAAAAAATACACACACACACACACACACACACAACCACCTCGAATCTGCTATTTGTGTAATTCACTGGGTTTTGGTCCAGTGTTGTCGGATCCGGCCCCTGGGTGTGTGAGTCACTGCCCTCTTGCAGTCCTCTGTGAATCACCGTCTTTGCCTGGCCCGGGTGACCTGGCTGAGGTCCTGCTGGGTGGAACCCCAAGTAGTCTGGTCCGGGGGGAGGGAGGGGAGGCTTCCGTAGCCCAGAGGCTGGGTCTGCTATAGGGCTCATCACTTGAATGTACTTGGCTGGGCTGCCTCCCCTTCTGTGGGGTATCAGGTCCAGTCAGGATGGATTAAACAGATTTGTGTTGAGTCTGGTGCCTGTCGCTTATAGGAGGTGCGGGCAGTCACTTCCTCTCCTTCCAGTGCCTCGGCTCTGCCTGGGTTGCTGGCAACCCTGGTAACTACCCCAAGTGGGAGGAGAGAAAACAAACACCGTGCTGGACTCTAATCTCTCAGCCCTGCTGGCTTTCACTGGATGGAGCTTCTGCCCAGTCCCCTCCCCCCACCAGACCTCCCAAGTCCCATCGTCACCAGGCCCACCCCGGGGTGCCGATTCCCAGACTGGAGCTGTTCCGTAGGTGGGGTAGGGATGTCTCCTCTTCCCTCAGGCGGGGAGGGTTGCACCTCTTTTCCTGGGCACTCTGACTAGCCCCTGTCAATGTTCTGTGGGTGAATAATCAACCCCTCTGAGTCACTGCTGCGGGATCCGCTCAGACCCTCCTCAGGTCTGTGGTTCTGCTTTGTGGCCCCTCCCACTGACCACAGGGTGGGCGTCCCAGGCCGGTGTTGTGACCAAGCACCCACTTTTAGCCTGGGATAGTGCAGAGTCCCCCGGGGGGGCCAAACCACCTCTGATTCCCACTGTCCGATGCTCTGTGGGCTCCTCTTCCCTTCTCTGCTGCTCTTGCGTGGGGCTGAGCCCCCACTCCCAGGGCAGGAAGTCACTGCCCACCTTCCCTCCGGCCGCCCCGCATGCTGTGCAACCGCACGTGGGCTCCCCCACTCCCCGCCCCACACTCCCCACTCCCCGTATTTCCAATCAGCTATTTTCAGGTGGTTTCTCGAGTGGAAGGTTCCTCAGTTTAGCCCCCAGTCCCGTCCGGTGCTAGGAGCAAGCAGAGGGAACTCCCTTAGGCTGCCGCTGTCCTGCCTCCTCCTTCTGCACCTTCTCTATCCCTGAAGGGGTGAGGGTCCGAATCCTAGTAGGTAATCCCCGCTTCAGAAGGCCCCATGCCTCCTCCACACTTTTATGTTCTGTGACTGGGGTTAGCGAATTAAACCAACAAGAGACAGATGAACAACAGGCATACACATGTCACTGATGTTAGCATTTTTATGTGTAGGGGGCTAAAAAAAAAAAAGGCATTCTATTTCCCCCAATATTTTGTTTTGTTTTTACCAATAATAATGCAATGAAAAGTCTCCAACAATATCATCTTCCTCATGTGTGACTCATCCACAGGATACATTTCTAAAGGAGAACTGTATCCGAAGGTACGTGAACTTTATCCCTGGACACACTGCCTTCCACGGAGGGTTCAGTAGTTCATTGCCGTCACACAAGTGGTCATGCTTGTTTGCCCACATCCTTATCAATGTGATGGTTGAGAAATAGTATCACAGTGTAATTTCAATTTGCAACTTTCTTATTATGAGTAAATGAAAGTATCTTTAATACCCACTCTAAATTGGGCTATATATGGTCTGTCCAGATCTTTCAGCTGCTTTTCTGTTGGATGTGGTCATTTTCTTGTTGATTTGGGGGTGCTTTTTATTCATCAGAGAAATTAGTCCTGTGTATGAGTGCCCAGAGCTGTTCCCAGTTGTCTGTGTGTTACTGTCCATGAACATCCAGTTCTTCTCCCTGAGAAGGTTTCCTATCCCCTGGTGGTTAAATCTGGGGGCTTATATTTTGTTTTAACAAGGGCAATGCATTGGGAGAAGTGACTACACCAAGGGACGGGGTTTGAGCTCCTAGGGTAGTGAACTGTGGGACAGCAACTAGCAAGTGTATTTATATTGTTGTCACACCTAAAAGCGGTATGCGTTCAGCCCTGATCGGTTTGGCCCAGCGGTTACAGTGTTGACCCGGGGACCAGAAAGTCCCAGGTTCAGTTCCCATTAAGGGCACATACCTAGGCTGCAGTTTGTCCCCGGGCCCCAGTTGGGGTCGTGTGGGTGGCAGCCAGTCGATGTGTCTCTCTCACATCGACATTTCTCTCTCTCCCTCCCTCCCTCTCTATCTGAAGATAAATGCAAAAAAAAGTCCTCGGGTAAGGATAAAAATAGATAGTTAAATGAAAATAAATAAAAGTGGAATGTGTTCGAACTCTCTTCTCTGACTGCGTTGGGGGGCAGGGGCCGTGTGGGATACTGAAACAGCACGGGCCCTTCGATGAAATCCACCCGGCTTTGAATCCCAGCTTTACCACGTCTTACCCTGTCACCCGGACAGACCGCTTAAGCCCACCAAGCCTCAACGTCTACATCTGCACGTGGAGAGAAGAACACGCTCTTTGCAGAGCTGTTGGGAGAAATAATGAAAAAACACAGGCGGTTGTGTGGTGCCGCTCATGGTCCTTCTTGCATCATGAACGAGGTTGTTGAACAAGCACTTGGTGACCTCCTGCCCTGTTCTGGCCACTGGGCTAGATGCTGACCCATAATGTGGCCTATTTGGACTCTGTTTCTGCTGGCTTGGTGTCCGATGGCCCAGCGTTCTGAGTTCCCCTTGGGGACCACCCTCCCTCACATGCAGCTCACGTGGTTTAGCTACAACTGCCCTCCGCTCATCCTGTGCTCAGGATGTTCCATCCACCGACCACAATATTGGTCCCAGCACGGGCTGGGGGTCCCGACGGGCTCCGTGAGGTCAGCCCTGGGGCTCGGCTGAACCGCTGAGAGGGAGGTGATTCTTTTCCCCCCAAGGACGGCCAGCTGGGCCAGCGGAGCCCCGGCGCGGAGGGGGCGCCCGAGAAGGACGACAGCACAGAGACCGGCGACCCGGAGCGGGGAAGGCTCGCAGTGGCCACGGTAAGCAGCCCGATCTAGTCCCACCTGGACTGAGCTGGGGTCCGGACATGTGCAAATAAAACAATCCTGATTAATATATTGTTGTAAAGACCACTAACGTTCAATGCATTTTGTGTGCCCCTGGCTTGGGCCAAATGATTTATAGGCACCACCTTATTCAATCCTCACAACAATCTCATGAGGTACGTGTGGTGGGTTTAATAAGTGTCCCACCATCTGGCTGGTGTGGCTCAGGGGTTGCGCGTTGACCCTGCACCAAGAGGTCGCCGGTTCGATTCCCGGTCAGGGCACACGCCCAGGTTGTGGGCCGATCCCTAGTGGGGGGCGTGCAGGAGGCGGCCCCTCGATGTTCTCTCTCATCGATGCTTCTACCTCTCTCTCCCTCTCCCTTCCTCTCTCTCTAAAATCAATAAAGGGGAAAAAAATAATTTTTTTTAAATAAGTGTCCCCCCCCCCCAATTTATGACAACCCGGAACCTTACAATGCGATTGCATTTATTTATTCATTTATTTATTTATTGGAAGCAGTGTTTTGTAGATATAAGCCCTGAACCCAAAGACTGGTTCTACGCGAGAAGAGGGGGTGGCGTGGGGGTGCAGAGAGAAGGGCGGCACGAAAAGACAGAGGCAGAGATTGGAACCGTGCAGCTACGCGCCAGCGCACACCAGGAACCGCTGGGAGCCACTCGAGCTGGGAAGACACAGGAGAGGGCTTCTCCCTTGGGGAGCGTGGCCCCCAGAACTGTGGGAGGACGCATGTCCGTCGTGCCCAGCGGCACAGTGTGTGGCCATTTGTTACAGCAGCTCTGGGAAGCTGGTGGAATAGATAATGAATATTCCTGTTGTGGAAGATGAGAAACGCAGGCTAAGGAAGTTAAGTGACTTGCCTGAGGTCTTGCAGGTAGTTTAACCCCAGGTGGGCGTCAACCCCAAGTGGACTCGACAGCTGTGTCTTCATCTCAGGTGCCACGGAGCAGGCCCACGGACTAGTCTGGACAGGACGTAGAGGAACACACACTCAAAGCTGAGTGGCAGCTTCAAAACGAGCCCTGGAGGCACCCCTCAAAGGCTGAGCGCTGAGGGCTGAGCCGGAAGAAGACTCCACAGAAAGGTTGGCCTTGAGGGGCCCCGAAGAACCTAGGAAGGAAGGGAAACATCGATGCACCAATGGCACAAGCGAAGGCTCGGAGGAGGCACCTTACAGGATAAATCCGGGGTTCACCCAGGGAGACACGAGCGATGGGCTGGGAGGTGCCAGGTGGCATCAATCCACAGAAGCAGTTGAAGGTCGGTCAGGAACTTGGAGGAGCTGGTAGCAGGTTCCTGTGGGCTTTGGGCAAAGGTGGTGACTGCGTGTCCCTGCTAGAAACAGACGTGACAGCAGGTATGCGCGCCTCACCTTCTCCGGTCCCCGCAGGTCAGGAGCCGTGCACTGTGTTCTAGCCGGTGGGCGCGAGGTCTGCGTGCCGCTTGCAGATGTGACCCCCTCGGGCTCCCCACTCTCTGCAGCAGCTGCAGCGGGTGTTGCGATGGTGCCGTCACCAGGTCTCAGCTGCTTGGAGCTTCAGCTGTCCCAGAGAGCCATGCACACGTCTGTGTACAAGAAACAAATGCGTGTGCCAGCACACCGCAGAGATATCGTTCCAGACGCCCACCGTGAAGCAAACACCACAATACCGGGAGTTTGGGGGTCTCCCGGTGCACACAGCGTTGCAGTCTCTCAAGTGTGCAAGACCATTATGTCTAAAGAACAATGCATGTGTCCTCACTAAAAACTACTGGTGCCCTGGCCGGTTTGGCTCAGCAGTTAGAGCATCAGCCAGCGGACCAAAGAGACCTGGGTTCGGTTCCGGCTAAGGGCACGTACCTCGGTTGCAGTTTGTCCCTGGCCCCGGTTGGGGTTGTGTGGGTGGCAGCCAGTCAATGTGTCTCTGTCCCCTCGATGTTTCTCTCTTTCTCTCCCTCCCGCTCGATCTAAGATAAATGCAAAAACTGTCCTCGGGTGAGGATAAAACAAACAAACATAACTATTGCTAAAAGATGCAAACCTTCACCGAAGCGGGGGGCATCAGGCGTCGGGGGGCATCAGGCGTCGGGGGGCATCGGGGAAAGGCCTGGAGGGGGAGGGTGTGCTGCTCACCTGCCCCCATACTTCCCGCTGCTTCCTGACCCTCCTTGGGGACGTTTTCACCGGCTCCACAAAACTGAAGTCACTCACCCGCCGTCAGAACCAGCACCTCCCCGGACTCCCACCCTAACCGCAGTCCTGATCGAGCCTCCTTCAGGCGGGAGCCCGATGCTACACCGGCCATTCCCTTGATACCTTCGTCTATTTCATCCTCCTCCCCTTGCACCCCTGCAAACGTACCTCTCTCCTGACCCTTCCTTGCTCTCTCCCTCAGCCCCTTCCTGACCCGAGTCGCCTCGGCTCCTGCTGTTAGTCACTCAGCTCCCTGTATGAGTCAGGAAAGGCTCCATGTCTGTCTTGGTGACAAAAGGTCCCCGTCTTGGTGGCTTAGCCAAGAGGCACCTCGTTTTGTTGCACGTTGCTTTACCGTGCTTGACACATGCTACGTTCCCTCCACGTCAAGGCAGGGCTCTCTGGCACCCAGATTACGGTTCGCTGGGCTTCGCACATCCCCCACTGGGGATCGGGCCCACAACCTGGGCATGTGCCCCGACCGGGAATTGAACTGGCGACCTCTTGGTGCAGGGTCGACGCTCCACCACTGAGCCACACCGGCCGGGCAGGAAGTTCTTCTTATTACCGAAGTTGACGGAGAGGCACATGGGCTCAGAGCAGATGAAGCCACAGCCTGTCAGAGCCCGTGGCTTCTAACCCCCAGAGGGGCGGCCTCCTCGACAGCCGTCTCTCCCACGTTGGCGCAGCCCCATCTGGGACGTCCGCAGGGACCGGAGGCAGCCTGGGAATGGCGGAGGCGCGAGGGTGGGAGGGGAGATGGCTGTGGGACCCTCTACTGGGACTCAGCACCCCAGGGACTCTTTTCCTCTTTTATCCTCACCCGAGGGCACTTTGCATTCAACTTCAGATAGCGCGAAAGGGAGAAAGGGAGGAAGAGAGAGAGGAACATCGATGTGAGAGAGACACATCGACTAGTTGCCTCCCACATGATCCCAACCAGGGCCGGGGACAAACTGCAACCGAGGTACATGTCCTTAGCAGGAACCGAACCCGGGACTCTCTGGTCCGCAGGCCGACGCTCTAACTGCTGAGCCAAATTGGCCAGGGCCCCAAGGACTCCCTTTAGGAGCAGGGCTTGTCCCCAATGCCCTGAGACTGTCAGAGAACTTCTATCCAGCCTGCACCGTTCAATCAGCCAACACCCAGACTGCCCAGCACGTATATTTAGTAAAACGCAATGTTTCTTAACCCTCTGATCCGGCCCCATGATGAGGTTCTGGGCAATGAGACATAAGCAGAAGTCTGGGTGTGAGATTTCTAAGAAAGTTCTTTAAAAGAGTGATGATCCACTGATACGGCTCCTTTGCCCCGCAGCCTCCCCCCTACGTCCTGTCTGGAACTCAGACTTGATGGCCGGAGCTGCAGCACCATCTTGGACCATGAAGCCTAGGAAAGTGCACAAGGAGCCCGAGTCTCTAGCACCATGGTGCTGCCCCGGCAGCCCTGAGATGCCCAGCCCTGGACTTCTGTGGGAGAGGACGAGGCCTGGCCTGCATAAGTGTCTGCAGTCATGTCTCGTAGGAGTAGCTGGACGTCATCTAACACCGGGGACTGCGGCCGCAGCAGCCACTGCCCACGCTCTGCCTCTTCCACCAGAATGACAACAGAGTATCACACCTGGTAGCATTTCAAAACAAGAGAGAAAGAATGGATTTTCAACAAATCATGGGGGGCTTTTAAACTAATAGTCCTGCCCTGGCCAGTTTGGCTCAGCGGTTGGAGCATTAGCCTGCAGACCAGAGAGTCCCAGGTTTGTCCCCCGCCCTGGTTGGGGTTGTGTGGGTGGCAACCAGTCAATGTGTCTCTCTCACATCGATGTTTCTCTCTCTCTCTCTCTTCCTTCCTCTCTCCCTCCTACTCTATCTGAACAAAAAATGGGAAAATGTCCTCGGGTGAGGATAAAATTAATTAATTAATTAATAGTCCTTATACACACCTAGAATTCATGAAATAAAGAATTGATCATTTTGCCCTGGCCGGTTTGGCTCAGCGGTTAGAGCATCGGTCTGCGGTCCAGAGAGACCCGGGTTCGGTTCCCGCTAAGGGCACGTACTTCGGTTGCAGTTTGTCCCCGGCCCTGGTTGGTCGTGCGGTGGCAGCCACTCGATGTGTCCCTTCACATTGATGTTTCTCTCTCTCTCTCTTCCTCTCTCTCCCTCCCACTCTATCTGTACAAAAAAAAAAAAAAAAAAAGAATTGATCATTTTAACTTCCACAAAATGTTCTTTCTGGCAGAAATCGCCTATAGGATAGTTGCTGTAGGATAGTTAGTAACTATGGGGTAGTTACACTGTTGCCAGAAGAAAGCCAAACTCTTGGAATAAAACATCCAAGTACACCCAGCCAGTGTGGCTCAGTGGCTGAGCGTCGGTCGACCTCTGCACCAAGAGGTCGCGGGCTCAATTCCCAGTCAGGGCACATGCCCAGGTTGTGGACCAATTCCCCAGTGGGGGGCGTGCAGGAGGCGGCCAATCGATGTTCTTTCTCATGGATGTTTCTCTCTCTCTCTCCCTCTCCCTTCCTCTCTCTAAAATCAATAAAGAAAAAAAACGCAGCCAAGTCCTGTTTCCTGCCCACCCCACACGTGTCTCACAAATTCGCTGTGCCCTCTCTTCCCTGGCCATCACTACCAGCACCTTTATGTTGGCTTCCCCAGCTGAAGGCACAGTCATTGTCTGCTGATGCCAATCCCCATGGCAGAGAAAAATGGGCAAAGCTCTGGCCATTCTAGCTCCAGCCCAGAAGCGACAAGCAGGCTTCTGCACACATTCGATTGGCCAAGTCACACAGCTGCACCTGCTCAGGGCCAGAGGACACAAGACCTTCTCAGAGAGAAGAGCTGGGTGTTCGTGAACAGTGATACACAGAAACGGTGGGCTTAGCCCACTGGGAACAGCTCTGGGCACTCATAGACAGGACTAATCTCTGATAATAAAAAGCACCCCCAAATCAACAAGAAAATGACCACATCCAACAGAAAAGCAGCTGAAAGATCTGGACAGACCATGTATAGCCCGATTTAGAGTGGGCATTAAAGATACTTTCATTTACTCGTAATAAGAAAGTTGCACATTGAAATTACACTGTGATACTATTTCTCAACCACCACATTGATAAGGATGTGGGCAAACAAGCACGGCCACCCGTGTGACGGCAATGAACCACTGAACCCTCCGTGGGAGGCAGTGTGTCCAGGGTTAGTGTTTACATACCTTTGGACAAGGTTCTGCTTTAGAAATGTATCCTGCAGATGAGTTACACATGAAGAAGGTGATATTGTTGAAGACTTTGCATTGCATTATTGTTTGTAAAAACAAAACAAAGTATTGGGGGAAATAGAATGCCTTTTATTTGTTTTTTTGTTTTTTGGTTTTTTTTATCCTCACCCGAGGATATTTTTCCATTTTTTGTACAGATAGAGTGGGAAGGAGAGAGAGGAAGGGAGAGAGAGAGAGAAACATCGACGTGAAGGGACACACCGAGTGGCTGCCACCCGCACGACCAACCAGGGCCGGGGACAAACTGCAACCGAAGTACGTGCCCCTAGCGGGAACCGAACCCGGGTCTCTCCGGACTGCAGACCAACGCTCTAACCGCTGAGCCAAACTGGCCAGGGCTAGAATGCCTTTTAATAGGGATCTGATTAAGTAGATTATTTACCTAGATCCAAGGGAATACTACACATAGATAGAAAGAATGAAAAAAGATTTTTGTAATGATACAGAACACCCTCCAACCTTTAAAATTAAATGAATAAAGGAGGGTGCTGGACCGTGTGTCTTGTACAATCACTACGTGCATCCTTCCCACTGTCTTTTTAAAAAAATTATCTTTATTGTTGAGAGTATTGCAGACGTCCCACCCATTTTTCCTTCTTGCCCCCTCCTCCTGGTTTCCATCCAGCCCCAGGTCTTCACTGCGCTGTTGTCTGTGTCCATGGGTTGTGCATATAACATCTTTGGTTTATCTCTCCCTGCTCCACCCCTTCCCTCTGAGGTTTGTCCATCTGTTCCATGTTTCCATGTCTCTGGATCTATTTTGTGCATCAGGTTGTTTTGTTCATTACATTCCACAAATAAGTGAGATCATATGATACTTGTCTTTCTCTGACTGGCTTATTTCACTTAGGATGATACTCTCCAGGTCCCTCCAGGTCGTCTCAAAGGATAAGAGATCTTTCTTTCTTACAGCTGCGTAGTACTCCATTGTGTAGATGTACCACAGCTTTTTTATCCACTCGTCTACTGATGGACACTTGGGCTGTTTTCAGATCTTAGCTACTGTACATAGTGCTGCTATGAACATAGGGGTACATATATTCTTCCTGATGATGTTCAGGCTTCTTAGGGTATATTCCTAGAAGCGGGATCACTGGGTCAAATGGCAGATCAATTTTTAATTTTTGAGGAAACACCGTATTGTTCTCCACAGTGGCTGCACCAGTCTGCATTCCCACCAGCAGTGCACTAGAGTCCCCTTTTCTCCACACCCTCGCCAGCACTTGTTGTTTGATGATTTGATGATGGCGGCCATTCTGGCAGGTGTGAGGTGATACCTCATTGTGATTTTAACTTGCATATCTCTGATGATTAGTGAAGTTGAGCATTTTTTTCATGTCTCTTGCCCATTTGTATGTCCTCTTTGGAAGTGTTTAGTTAGGTCCTTCGCCCATTTTTTTCTTATACAGATAGAGTGGGAGGGAGAGAGAGGAAGAGAGGAAGAGAGAGAGAGAAACATCGACGCGAAAGGGACACTTCGAGTGGTTGCCACCTGCACGACCAACCAGGGCCGGGGACAAACTGCAACCGAAGTACGTGCCCCTAGTGGGAATCGAACCCGGGTCTCTCCGGACCGCAGGCCGACGCTCTAACCGCTGAGCCAAACCGGCCAGGGCCCTTTGCCCATTTTTTAATTGGACTGTTTGTCTTCCTTTCATTAAGTTGTATGACTTTGTTATATATTTTGGAAATTAACCCCTTATCCAATGTATCGTTGGCAAATATGTTCTCCCAAAGAGTGGGATCCCTTTTCGTTTTGTTAATGGTTTGTTTTGCTGTGCTGAAGCTTTTAATTTTGATGTGGTCCCATTTGTTTGTTTTTTCCTTTGTTTCTCTTGCCCTAGGTGATGTATCCATGAATTTTTCTGCTACATGAGATGTCTGAGATTTTGCTGCCTGTTTTCTTCTAGGATTTTCATGGTTTCACAACTTACATTTAAGTCTTCTATCTATTTTGAGTTTATCTTTGTGTATGGTATAAGTTGGTGGTTCTATTTTTTTTTTTTTTTTTTTTTTGCATGTGGCTGTCCAATTTTCCCTACACTGTTTATTGAAGAGACTGTCTTTACTCCATTGTATGCTCTTGCCTCCCTTGTCAAATATTAATTGAGATAATGTCTTGAGTCAGTTTCTGGGTTCTCTCTTCTGTTCGGTTGATCTAGATGCCCGTTCTTGTGCCAGTACAGTTGTTACTTCACCTCTTTCATTTCCGATTGCATTTATTTGGGTACTCTCTACTTGTTTCTTGATAAGTCTGGCTAGAGATTCACCAATCTTGTTTATGTTTTCAAAAAGAAACCAGCTCTTGATTCCATTGCTATTCTGTAATTTTTTAAATCTCTCTACCATTTATTTCTGCTCAAATCTTTATTATTTCCTTCCTTCTACTTACTCTGGGCTTTTCTTTTCCTTTTTTCTTTCTAATTCTTTTAGTTGTAGGGTTAGATAGTATATTAGAGATCTTTCTTGTTTCTTGACGTAGGTCGGTCATGCTATGAAGTTCCCTCTCAAGACTACTTTTGCTGTGTCCCATAGTTTTGAGGTTGTTTTGTGTTTGTTTTCATTTGTTTCCAGGAAGTTTTTAATTTCTTGCTTGATCTCATTGGTAACCCATTCATTGTTTAATAACATGCTATTTAGCCCCATGTGTTTGAATGTTTTTGAATGTTTTTATTGTAGTTGATTTCTAGTTTTATGCCATTGTGATTCAAGAAGTTACTTGATATGATTTTAATTTTCTGGAATTTGTTAAGACTTATTTTGTATCCTAACATGTGATTTATCTTTGAGAATGGCCCATGTGCACTTCAGAAGAATGTATATTCTGTGGCTTTGGGGTGAAATGTTCTCTGAATGTCAATTAAATCCATTTGATTTAGTGTGTCATCTGGGTCAATGTTTTCTTGTTGATTTTTGGGGACGATATCTCCTGTGAAGTAAGTGGATTGTTAAAGTCTTTACTCTTACTGTATTGCTGTCAATCTCTCCCTTAAAGTCCTCCAAGAGTTTATATATATATATATATATATATATATATGTTTACCAGGATTATATCCTCTTGTTGGATCAGTCCCTTAGTATTATAAAGTGACCATCTTTGTTTCTTGTTATGCCCTTTGCTTTTAAGTGTATTTTGTCATATGTAAGTATTGCTACTCCTGCTTTTTTTTTTTTTTCTCTTGTTTCCATTAGTATAGAATTTTTTTTCCCCATCTCTTTACTTTCATCCTGTGTGTGTCTTTTGTTCTGAGTTGGATCCCTTGCAGACTGCAAATACATGGGTCATGTATTCTTTATTTTTAAATATGTTTTTATTGACTTTTTAGAGAGAAGAAGGGAGAGAGAGATAGAAACATCAATGTGAGAGAGCAACATTAATCAGCTACCTCCTGTGTGCCCCTTACTGGGGATCTAACCTACCACCTGGACATGTGCCCTGAATGGGAATCAAACCGGGACCTCTCAGTCCATGGGATGACACTCAATCCACTGATACACGCTGGCCAGGTGGCTCATGTATGCTTATTCACTCAGCTACGCTACGTCATTTGATTGGATCATTTAATTCATTTACATTTAAGGTTATTATTGATAGGTACTTATTTGTTGTCATTTTAATTCTTTATGCCTGTGTGTGTGTGTGTGTGTGTGTGTGTGTGTGTGTTTCTTATTATTATTAAGCAGTCCCTTTAACATTTCTTGCAATGCTGATTTGGTGGTAATAAACTCCTTTAGCTTTTGTGTGTGTGTCTGGGAAACTCTTTATTTCTCCTTCTATTTTGAATGATAACCTTGCTGAATAGAATAGTCTTGGTTTCAGATCCTTGCTTTTCATGACCTTCAGTACTTCATACAATTTCCTTCTGGCCTATAGTGTTTGTTGAGAAATCAGCTGCCAGCCTTAAGGGAGCTCCTTTGTAGGTAATACATTTCTTTTCTTTTGATATCTTTAAGATTCTCTCTTTGTCTTAAATGTTGGCATTTTCATTATAATATATCTTGGCATGAGCCTCTTTAGGTTCTTCTTGCTTGGGACTCTCTTTGCTTCCTGACTTTGTGTGACACTTTCCTTTCCCAGGTTATGGAAGTTTTCTACCATTATATCTACAAACACATTCTCTATCCCTTGCTCACTATTTTTCTCCTTCTGGTACTCCTATGATGTGGATGTTGCTATGTTTCATAGTGTCCCACCATTCTCATAAACTGTCCTCTTGTTTTTAATTTATTTTTTCTTTTTGTTTCTCTGATTGAGTGGTCTTTGTCTACCCTGTCTTCTTATTCGCTGATCCAGTCCTTAGCTTCATCTAATCTGCTGTTTATTCCTTCTAGTGTATTCTTTATTTTGCTATGTCATGCTTTATTTCTGACTGGTTGTTTTTTATATTTTTTAATATCTTTTCATGCTGTTGACAATCCCGATAATCATTACTCTGAACTCTATATTTGATAAATTACTTATCTGCATTTCATTTACTTCTTCTGGAGAATTATCTTTTTTTATTTGGAGCTTGTTCTTTGTCTCCCCATTTTGGCTGCCTGTTTGGGTTTGTTTTCATGTATTAGGTAGATCTGCTACAATTTCAAGTCTTGGTAGGATTGGTTTATATAGTAGGTGACTTGTGGGACCCAGTGGCACAGTCACCCTGATCACCAGACCTAGGTGCTTTAATAATGTCCCTTATGCAAGTTGTGTAGGCCCTCCTGTTGCAATTACATCTTGATTGCTATTGGCTCATCAATGAATGCACTCAACACTCAGGCTGGCTGACAGTGAGGTTCAGCCCCCAACAGAGCATGCAGGCTGCTGTGCAGGTGCTGATCACATGAAGCAGAATTCACCTCGGCAGGGTTTGGAGCCTTCCAAGATCTCCCTGTGGATGTACTGCTTGTGAATCTTATTGGATGCTGCTCTATTATTGTCTGAAGCTGGCCACAGGGTTTATTAGTTTGGGGCCTCTTCAGAGGGTCTCTGGTTCAGGCCAATGTCAGATGCTGTTTGTGATGCCCTGAGTACTCTAATCGGAGGTGTAAGCTATCCACAGCTTGTGGCTCCCTCTGCTGGGACTGCGTGTGTGTGGAAAGGTAGAGAGGACCAAGTTACACACCAAGGTCTTCTTTGACTAGCCCTGGGAACCAGGAGTTGGTCAGAAAAAGACTCAAAGCTCCCAGAGGTTTGCCTCTGCCTGCAGTCTGACTGTTCATCTCAGTCAGTTAATGAACCTTAGGCTGCAGTCCTCAGTACTGCACAAGTAAACTCCAAAGGGTGGGGCAAGAGAGTTTCCAGTGGGTGAGGGTGTTGCTTCCCCCCAGGATAAACCTGCATTGATGGGAAATCTCTGCCTGAGAAAGATGGCTTCTGCAGCATGGGGGAATGACTCAGCACAGGGTTCTGGTGGCTGATTTCCCAGCCCTCTCCCCAGAGCCACCAACCCCAGTCTCCCCTCTCTCAGCTCTAGTCCACTCTGCCCTCCCTCTGCCAGAGCCCAAGGTGAGCGTCTCCAAATGAAATTCAGTGTGTTGGCCCTTTAAGAGGGTGTCTGTGTTTCTAGTCATCTCTCCCTGCTGGGCAGAACCCCCAGTGCTTTCACAGCCAGATGTCATGTGGGCACCTTTCCTGGTTCTGTTACTCTGGGGGAACCTCCCACAGCTGAGACATCCCCCCCCAGCACCTCAGCTGCTGCCTGTGGGAGCCCAGCCAGCCCCTTTGTACCTCTGCACCTCCTACCAGGCGTGATGTGGGCTCCTCTGTACATCCTTGGTTATAAGGGTTCTTTCCGGCTAGTGCGCAGTTGGTCATTCTGGATGATTATTGTATATGTCCGTTGTAATTCCAGTCTGGTCCTGGGAGAAGGTCAGCGTGGCTTCTCCTCGATCCACCGCCATCTTGGAGTCTCTCCTTCCCAGTGTCTTAGAGAAAACCTGGAGGCTGACTCCCTCCACCTCTCTGGGATGACTGGAAAGGTTAAATGCTAGCGATGGGGCTGGTTCCACCTCTCCCTGCAGCCACAGGTGCCGGCAGCACCTGCCCTGCACCAGAGGAGAGCCAGGTGGCTGCCCCCACTAATGCCACGCTCATGAGCGGAAAAATCACCTTGTAAACCAAGGAGAACTGTCTTTATGAACAAGCTGTGCCCTAAGCTCGGAATAAAGTCCCAGGACAGAGGAGACTGTCCTGGGCCCCAACCGATGCCACCGCCCCAGGGGACACTTTCAGGAGAGAGCAGCTCCTCAGAGTAGTGCTCAGATCAGCAAAACCTATGGACCCACTAGACCTGAGCCCAGGGAACCGATGCTGTCATGTCAGCTCACTCTGTTCACCCACCAGCCACCTCCTGGGTACAATCTGGCCCCAGGAGTACCCGGTCCCCATTACCTGCAATACCCAGAACCACCTTCTTTCTACCTATCCAATGTTCAACAACTCATAGGGATTGGGGGCTGCTTTTCTCTAAGCCCTCCATCACCAAGAACCTGGCTCTCTCCTCTCTGGACTAATGCAGAAGGTGATGTAAATAAGGACAGAGGCAGAGATGGAGTGATGCTGCCGCAAGCCAAGGAGCCCCCGCAGCCACCAGAACTGTAAGAGGCCAGGAAGCTTCCCCCTTGGAACCTGCAGAGGGAGCATGGCTCTCCCAACACTTTGATTGAAGACCTCGGACCTCCATTTCAGTGAGAGAATTTGTTTAAGCGACACGGTGGATGGTTATTTGTTATGGCAGTCCTAGATAATCATCACAGTCCCTTAATAAATTAGAGCCTCCCAGATACAAAGTTCTCCTACCTATATGCGCGGAAAGACGCTGAAACAAGCGTGCAGACAGTTTCATGTCCTGCTCCCCAAACTAGGGCTCACAAGTCCTTCCGAGTTCTGGTGAACAGCACGGCCTGTGTTATACTACAGAGCCATGGACTGTGCAGCAAAATGCAAAGCTGCCTGAATTGTTCTCAGACAAGAAAGCACTTTTGAGGAACGCTCTGGTTGTTTGGGAGCTGTGCCCCAGAGTCCCCTGTGGTCACTGCTGCCTTGTGATGGCTGCATTCACCCCATGGGGAGAGGGACTCCCCAGAAGGAAAATCCAATGTGATGAGAGGTGACCCCCTCAGACCTCTGAGCCCCTGGAACCTCTGCCTCCGGGACTCCCAGGGTGCGCCCTGAGGAGACGCAGGCACTGGCAGCAGACCAGGCAGAATAAGAATTCATCTGGCCCTGGTCGGTTTGGCTCAGCGGTTAGAGCGTCGGCCTGCGGTACAGAGAGACCCGGGTTCGGTTCCCGCTAAGGGCACGTACTTCGGTTGCAGTTTGTCCCCGGCCCTGGTTGGTCGTGCGGGTGGCAGCCACTCGATGTGTCCCTTTCACGTCGATGTTTCTCTCTCTCTCTCCCTTCCTCTCTCTCCCTCCCATTCTATCTGTACAAAAAATGGAAAAATATCCTCGGGTGAGGATAAAAAAAAAAAAAAGAGTTCATCTGCCTTCCCTCCCTGGTCCCTAGCTCCCAAGCAGACTCAGCTAGTCATCCGGCCTGTGTCACAGGGGTCTCAGCGCGCAGCCCTGGTTGGCCTCAGCAAACCTCAGGCGCCAGCAAGGACACTTCACCCCCAGACTTCAGCAGGGGGACCTGTCTCGGTGGGCGGCAGTGGGAGGCTGGGCTAGCAGGGACATTGCTCTTTCCTAGGACGGGAGTATAACACAAGTCACTCCGCATAGGAGAAGCCCCCTTCCCAGCACGGGCGCCCCGGGTTTCCATAGGGGAACATTCCTGAGACTTCCAGCTCCGACCCCAGGACCCAGGGCAGAAGTAAAGGCAGCCATGGCCACGGCACAAGGCCCTCCTGGCTGCTCCTCCTGCCTGGCCAGCCTAGGGAAGGGAGCTGCTCAGACGCTGGTGCTGGGCTCTGGCCTTCATAAATGTTGACATTTGAAGCGTGGGAGCCATCGGGTGTTTAACTGGTGTTAATGCGATACAGGATTAGCGACTCCCCAAATTGTTCTCTAACATAGAGCAAGTGAGGGCATAATGGGCCTCCTCTCTCCCTCCCGCCACTCGGTTCAGGACTTGATTAAAAGTGTCTTCCCGGGAATGAAGGACATTGAACCAGCAGCCTGGTGTCCCTGCACCCGCAGTGGGGGAAGGGAAGCCAGAGAAGGAGGCCCTCATTCTCTGCCCGCTTCCTTGTCCTTCCTTCCGTGAGCTGGGGCTGCCGCAACTCCCCTCCCCGCAGGCCTGAGCTCCAGAAGCCCTGGCTGTGCCCACCCACCTCCCCCTTCACTGCCTCCCTGTCTCTGGCACAGGGCCCTTCCGTTCTCTTTGGCTGTGGGAACAGGTGCCCGGGTTGCAGGGACTGCAGGGCCTGGCTCTCCTGATCCAAACGACCCCTCCTTCGGCGATCAGATCAAAAGTGAAGACAGAGCCCTGGCCAGTGTGGCACAGTGGTTAGAGCGCCGGCCCGCGGACCAGAGAGTCTCAGGTTCGATTCCAGTCAAGGGCACGTACCTCCGTTGCAGTTCGTCCCCGGCCCTGGTTGGGGTCGTGCGGGAGGCCATCAGTTGATGTGTCTCTCTCACATCGATGGTCCTCTCTCTCTCTCTCTCTCTCCCTCCCACTCTGCCTGAAGATAAATGGAAAAATATCCTCAGGTGAGGATTAAAAAAATAAAAATGAAGACAGAGAGGAAGAGTGTCAGGAGGCACTGCAGCGGCATTTCTACAGCTGGACCACGGAGAACCCAGTGCCACCCAGAGACGGGCAGGAACGGGGGAGGGGAGCCAGGGCCTGTGAGGTGGCCCCGCCTTTGGCAGCCTGAGGCTAGCAGACCCGAGACTATGACCAGGGCCCAAGGAAGTGCAGCTGTGTCCGTGCTGCCTGCAGGTTTGGTAAAGGTTCCTTGTTGGTCTCCCTGGTGTTTCCAGCCGGGCTCTCCCCCTCACCTGTGCAGCAGCCCCCGGTCCCCAGCCCGTCCCCCTCCTCCCATTAACGTCTCCTCAGCCCTTGCTCACCCCGTGGCACTACCTCACTTCCAGAGTGTCTTCCTACTGACGCCACCAGGTGCCCAGCTTGTCCGGGGACCACGCAGCCCATCTCGTCACCTCCACCCTGACCCCCTGGGGACGGCCGCCCCAGCCTTCCCTGGAGGTCACCCTCCAGCCTCTGAGCTGTGCCCGGTGAGGCCCGCGGAGGGGTGTCCCTGAGTGTGCAGGCGGGTGAGCGTAAGCCAGAGGGCTGTGCCATGTGTGATGCTTCATGCACCTCCACACGTGTCTTTGGCTTCAGTGTTCTAGATCCTGGAGACTAACCCCCAAGAGAAGCTTCCAGAATCCAGTCATGCTGGCCTCAGCCCAGCCTTTGCCAAGTCTACAAACAGCTACAAGGAACAGAATAGTGACCGTCACCTGGCACTGACCCCGTGGTTAAGGTGCTGTCATGGCTCCATTTATAGGTAAGAAGCAAGCAGCTCTGCCCAGCCTAACAGAAAGCAACTGGCCAGTGGGGGAGCTGCCCCCGGCGGTCCGAGTCCATGGCGCATGGTCAGGCCCCTGTGCCGGGACAGGCTGGGCCCACGCCCCTGGCCGTGAGCAGTGAACCCAGATGGTTTCCTCCCAATTTCACCCCCTCACCCCGCAGAGAGCGCCTGCCCCTTGGCCCTCGGAGGGAGTCCCACCGCGGGGCCCAGGTGCTGCACACCACAGCACAGCAAGCCAGGGACGGTTTACATTGTCATGTCACTTTGAATCATAGAACATTTCAGACGCTGATATAATGAACCGCGTGGACCGTCACTCAGCTTCAAAACGTATCATCGTTTTGCCAATCTCCGCTCATCTATTCCCCCGACGCACGCTTCATTTTCCGAAGTACTTAAAAACAAACATCAGACATCGTTTTATTTCACCTGTAAATATTTTAAGATCTGTCACTAACAGAAGGATTTCTTTTCCCTTCACCTAATTACAACGCCATTCATGCGCCTCACGGAACAACCAAGGTTTCCTAATATCTTCGGACACGCGGGCTACGTTCGAATTTCCCCAATTGCCTCGCAGACAAATTTTCACGGTTGGTTTGTTCAAATCAGGATGCAAACAGGGCCTGTCCGTTGCATCTGGCTAATGTCTCCTACGTCTCTTTTTTTTTTATTTTTTTTATTTTTATTGGAGGGAGAGAGAGAGAGAAACATCGACATGAAAGGGACACATCGAGTGGCTGCCACCCGCACGACCAACCAGGGCCGGGGACAAACTGCAACCGAGGTACATGCCCTTAGCGGGAACCGAACCCGGGTCTCTCAGGACCACAGGCTGATGCTCTAACTGCTGGGCCAAACCGGCCAGGGCCTAAGTCTCTTTTTTTATTGTTATTTTTATCCTCGCCCGAGGACATTTTTGCATGTATCTTCAGATAGAGCAGGAGGGCGAGAGGGGGGAAGAGAGAGAGAGAAACATCGATGTGAGAGAGACACATCGAGTGGTTGCCACCCACATGACCCCAACCAGAGCCGGGGACAAACTGCAACTGAGGTACAGGCCCTTAGCCGGAACCGAACCCGGGACTCTCTGGTCCGTAGGCCGACGCTCTAACCACTGAGCAACTGGCCAGGGCACCTCCTAAGTCTCTAAACAGTACCCATCAGCTCCTTCAAGGTCCCTCTGCAACAGAATGTCCCACACTCTGCTGACCAATCCCATCCTCATTGTGTGTCTAATATGCTCTCCAGTCCCCAAGAGAGGGTTCAAAAGTATAAAATACATCGCATCGCCCTGGCCGGTTTGGCTCAGTGGTTAGAGCGTCAGCCCAGGGACCAATGAGTGGTGGGTTCCATTCCGGTCAAGGGCACATACCTTCAAGGGCACATACCTTGGTTGCGGTTCGTCCTGGCCCTGTTTGGGTCATACGGGAAGCAGCCATGCCATGTGTCTCTCTCACATCAACGTTTCTTTCTTTCTCTCCCTCCCTCCCACTCTATCTGAAGAAAAATGGAAAAATATCCTCAGGTAAGGATTTAAAAGAAAAAGAAGAAAAATGGATCCCATTGCCCTCCTGCTTCAAACCCCCTGTAACCTCCTGTTGCCTGGGGAGAAATCCGAGCCCTTCCCTGGTCTGTAGGATCCACCATACAATCTGGCTTCTGATTCCTTTTCAACGTTCCCTCCCTCCTTCCTGCCTTCTCCGCACCAGGGCCCTCAAGTCATAGGGGTTCTTTCCAAAGAAACCTCGGGGCCATGGCAGACTTCTCCCTGGGGCACCCCCTCAGCGGCACCCAGTGGCCACCAGCCAGCACCCCCCCCCACCTTTGTGCCCCGAGAGAGGCCTGCCTGTTTACTCTTCCCAAAGTGGACCCCTTCCCCAGTGGCTCTCTGTCCCAGTGTCTTCTGTCTTCATTGCACTTCTCAGATTCTGCCATTACGTTTGCTGCCGGTTTGGTTCTGTGGGTGGAAAGCGGCCACGTGCTGACCTGACAGGCTCAGGGAGGCCTGCGCGGGGGCCCTGCAGACCCAGAGACCTGAAATAACCGCACAGGATGGTCTGAAATGAAAACTTCTTAACTAAAAGCAGTTTATGGCCGGTAGTCCTGTCCTAGGCCAGCATCTTCCCTGACAAAGGTCAGTCTTTACCTTAATGGAACCTGCGTATTGTCTTTCTGCACCTACGATGACATATCTGTGGAACGCCAAAGTAATGTTCCTATTTCCGGACCCCTCAAAGCACAGGCGCTGCTCGGCGGAGACCCCAGGTCCCCTCACTGTTACCGAGTTCATTGCTGACTGTTACCTGCCCTGTACCCGCCTGTGTAAAAGATTGAGTGTCTATCATTTCATTTTCGTCCAATCCCAGGGGCTCCCCTCTTTGCTCCCTGCAATCACCGATGGATTTCACGTAACCCACTTGCTATTCTCTTCTGATCGTCAAGTATGAAATACGGAGCAGAATTGCCGTTCTCTGGAGCGTTAACTGAATCTGTTGAGACTTTGCTTTTCGACAACTGTCGGCAATTTGGGCTCAAAGAAACTCACATTCTTCAGAGGTTTGACTGTTTCTTACATCGGCATTTGCTTGGAGCGGTGCAGCCAGATTCCAAAGAAGCTCACCCAGGACCACCCTGCAGACCCTGGCGGGTGCCCGGATCCAACAAAGGGCTCCCCGCTGCGGTGCACGTGGGAGAACCGTCTCTTGGGTCCACGAGCTTCCCTTGCTCACGGTGGAGGGTCTGACTTCATTTGAGCTGTATCTTTAAATCCTCAAGGTTAAGGGCTGACAGAGCCCAGGCAAAGGCGAGACAGGAGGGGACATGGGGGGCTGCTTTCTGAGAGGCTGAGCAAACCCTTTGCAAACCCATTGCCCTCCTGCTTCAAACCCTCTGTAACCTGTATGAAGAGGAGCTGAACTCATGCAACACCGAAGATGCAGGGCAAGTGCTCCCCAGCCCAGATCTCAGGTGTCCTTAGGTGACCAGGAATCTTGGTGGCCGTGTCAGAGGCCCTTCGTCAAGGAGCCGGTAGGGAATTGCAACCCACTGTAATCCACTGACCGGCTCATCCAGGGGAAACCCCCCTGAGGTTTGGCAGCCTAGACGCTGGGAGAGAAACTGAGGCATGTAAGAGGGTTGACTGTGCCTTGAAGGGCGAGAAGCTCGTGGCGCTCATCCCATTAGCAGCACATTTTGACCCAGCACATAACACCCCGAGGAAATTGCTTAGACTCTGCAGATAGACAAAAAAAAAAAAACAACACCCGAAACTGACATGGGAAGTTTTGTCTCCCCCCAAGGCCAGAAACTCCCAGACCCCAGCCCTCATTAACACTCCTGACAGGAGCCTGTCCTTGCAAGCGGTTTACCTGGAAGGGATACCAACTTCAAATGGCCACAGTGCAGTTGTCTCGGCGACTGGATCATTCCGTGGCACGCAGAAGTTACCGAAACGCCGGCCCTGACGCTGAACTGAGTAAGTGGAGAGCGTATCCTGATTTTGAAACTAGAAAATGCTAAGGAGAAGTACAGATAAAGTATTTAAAATGTTAATAAATAGCCCTGGCCAGTTTGGCTCAGCGATTAGAGCGTCGGCCTGCGGTCCGGAGAGACCCGGGTTCGGTTCCCGCTAAGGGTATGTACTTCGGTTGTGGTTTGTCCCCGGCCCTGGTTGGTTGTGTGGGTGGCAGCCACTCGATGTGTCCCTTTCACGTCGATGTTTCTCTCTCTCTCTCTCCCTCCCACTCTATCTGTACAAAAAATGGAAAAATGTCCTCGGGTGAGGATAAAAAAAAAAAAATGTTAATAAATAATTTTAGAGACTGTCTCTGAATCGTTCTGGAGCTAATGAATGCCCACACCCCGGTCTTCCCCCTCTGTCCTCCTCCAGGGCAACCTTGGTCTCTCAGCCTCCTGCTGGGCTGACCCTTCCCCTTCTCCTCCCTCCTCCCTTCCCCATTATCTCCTCCAAGCCCACTCCTACCACTTAAGGAAAATGAGAACAGGAGTTCTAACATCTCCTTTTGGGGAAAAGCTGGCCTCCGCCGAGGGGACCAGTAATTGTTCCCAATTTTATCCAGGACCCTGATGGGTTCACCAAGAAATGTGGCTGTTAGAACCTGTAATCCTGGCTACTCGAATCTGCTCTCGTTAATTTGCGGGCTGGTTTCTGAGAGCCAAAGCGACGGCCATAAGCCAAACCTTATTGCTAAAGAAGGTTCACAAGAAAACGCCTCTAGAAAAGTCTGTCCACTTGAAGGATGATCGGAAACTGAAATGGGATTTAGGGATTAAAAAAAAAAAACACACACACCCAGAAACAAGCATAGGGCTGCTTGAGGTCTAAGAGGTGTTTCCCCTTCTCCTTATTTATAGTTTAGGAGAAGTTAAAATGACCGTACAAGGGGGAGCTTATATGGTTGAGCCCCTGTAATTCTTCCAGTACAGAAATCAAATGAGGGGGAAAAAAGGTGTGTACAAAATATCAGCGTTATAAATAAGCTAGTTATTCCCAGACATCCTGTGATTCCAACTCCACGTACCTTATTATCAGCCATTCCTGTGACTGCCAGTATGTTGTCGTGATAGACTGATGTGGTGTCTATTGCAGCGTCCCGGTAAAGACAGCCGATACCTCTTAGCTTTCACCTGGGAAGCTGTCATTTACTTGAACAGGAACGCCCCAGGGATATATGAGGATTGCCACCTATTGTCTTAGATACTAAAAGCTCATTTAAATCAAGTTAAATTTCCTAGATGTTCCCCTCTAATCCTACATGTGGGTGATTTAGTTTTAGGCTCTAGAAAAGTATTAAACTCCCAGGAGAACACAATAGGCCAGTTACAACAGCTAGCTATAAAAGGACAGAACAGAAGGTTCTTATTTGGCTGAATGAAGTCCTCCTAACGAGCATAATTGTTCTCATTTGGGCTTGTCGATTGGCCAGAGATCAAGCAGCCAATATTTACACGGACAGGAGCCGAGCCTGTGGTGCAGCTCACAGCTCTAGGATGTTGCAGAAGTAGCTCCTTAATTTTCTAAGGCAGCCCCTGGAGAACGGAACAGAGATTGCAGAGTTATTAGATGTCGCACACAAGTGGTAAACAATGGGCAATTATCAGAATTCCAGGACATTCGACAGCTGCCACCATGGAAGCGAGGGGAAGTTATTTAGCTAGTGCCACAGCTAGATGTGTTCTGTCCTCCCCAAGGGTAATGGACAGAGGCCTCACGTATCCGAGACTTCATGGCTCTCAGAGGGGACCCTAAGCTCTGTGCTGTCTGCAAAGCATCAATCCAAAATGGGTAAGTGGATTTGTCAGCTGAGGCATTAAAATAAACAAAGTTCTGTTTTTGTTTTGCAATGCAGACTTTACAGGGCCAGAGGTGTGGCCGCCAAATCTTATCTGGGCCTGGGAGGTAATTGTTATAGAAATGGGGGAAAAAAACCTTAGCCATCTCAGCAAATCAGTTTAACTCATTTCAGCTTTTCCTTTCTAAATGAGCACATGTGATAGAAGTTATTAAATATCTAGATATTTTGAAATAACATGAAATACAGGACGATTGATTGCTAGACAAGTCTTGGATTCACCTGCTACTGGCTTTCGTGGGGAGGGAAGGTTGTGGAGTACATTTGGAGCTGTTAACAAATGTCTAGTGCTTTGTTCAAGGTATGTTTCTTCAAGGTGTGTTTGCCAACAGAGGAAACTATGTTTCCAAAGGTTATGAAATGTGTTCATAAAAGTCAATCTAGGGAATATTGTCGCTTACTTTTTCTGGTCATCATTGAAAATTGAGGTTTCTAAAAGTTCGCAATTCTAATTACGTTAGAAAGAAGTATGATTTTGGTAACAGAGGCATGAAGTATGGAGATTCATTTTTGACGGCAAAGGCAGAAAGTGAGTAGTTCTAAGGATACTAACTTCTGAGCGGGTAAGAAGGTTTGTGAAAGTTGTAGACAGGTTGATAAAAGGTTGTGAAGGTTACAAAAGTTTGTGGAAGGTTTAAGTTTATAAAAAAAAATAAAATAAAACTCAACCCAGCTCTCTCCACTTACTTAGACTGAAGGCAAGATTTTCTTCGTTTCTATGGCTCATTCACAGCCCTTGAGGATTTTATTGAGAGTTCCAACAGGTCTTCTTGCTTTGTGTTTTCATGACCTTTCCTCCCTTTCTCTAAACAGTCATCAAAAGCAAATGAGAAAAGTCTTGCATCTTCTCTACAAAAGGGAATACTTCGGATTATGTGCATGGTCGTCACGTGTTCAGTTTTCGTGTGTCTGTCTCGTGTATTATATGTGGTGTGTTTTCTGCTTCTGGGTGGCATGTCTAAGGGGTGATATTTTATTGCCCTAAAGAGATTAAATACTTATATAGGTGAAGCATGATCCCGTGGTTTGGACAAAATATTTAATATTAAAACCAGTTTAAGTTTGATCGTGCCTTTTAGTTATTACTATAAAATATGTGCTTATTTTACCTAGATTTGCAAAGAGTTTATCATATAATCTTTTGGTTAAGTATATTTGACAACCTTCCCAAAGTTTAAATTTTAAGAGACTTTTATTTTTTTATTTTTTTTATTGATTTTAGAGAGAAAGGAAGGGGGAGAGAGAGAGAGAGAGATGGAAACATCGATGAGAGAGAACATCGATTGGCCGCCTCCAGCGTGCCCCTGGCTGGGGATTTGGCCCACATGTGCCCTGACCAGAAATCGAACCGGCAACCTGTTGGTACACTGGTCGATGCTCAATCACTGAGCCACACTGGCTGGGCAAGAGACTTTTTAACTGAGAAATGATTTTGAATGATTCCAATGAGCCCTGGAATACCTCAAGGATTTATTCTCTCTCCTTATTAAAAAAACAAAAAAAAAATGTTTTCAAACTAATTAGACCTAGTTAGAATGCTTGAAATTACATGAGAAGCTTTGCTAAATAAAATAGTAATAATAACAACTGTTCTATTTGTGCATATATTTTTATTACAATTGATATTCTGAACATTTCAGTCTGCCCAAGGGAGGAACTTGCAAAGATTCAAAGCCAAGTGCAAACAGGGAGCTCCCAGGGGCGGTAGGTGTCTTGCTGGTGGCACCGGGCAAGACATAAGTGATGGTTCCCCGAGGGGTCATCAGCAGTGGCACTCCAGGTGTTTGTGGTCCACACATCAGAAGTTTATGAATTTTTTCCAGTGCTCAGTGCATACTTCCCATAAGCCATGTGCAACATTTTAAAATCTTGTACATTATTTGTTCTTTATATATTGAAATTATGTATTGAATCTAAAAATATGCATATATATGGACTTTATATTATTCTCTATGTCATTTTACAGTAATGATTATTTACCCAGAAATTGTTGTCTTGGAATACTATAACATTTAAAACAGCAAAGGTTTTTAATTAATTGTATTATAATAAAATCTATAACCATGCCACTTTGTTTTATCATTTATAGACAGTCGTTATTTTACTCTAATGCATTTGCAGAGATGTTACGTCTTTAGAAAAATCCATGAAAAAGACTGTGACTTACTCTAAATTGCAGGTTACTAAGCAGATCATATTTTTGAACTGGATGAAGATTTATAGAACTCTAAGGAATAACTGGATTTATACAAGTACAGGCAAATAATCAGGTTAAACAAAAAGAAAAACGTTGTGGGACTAAATGAACTGAGGATAATTATTATTCTTATGACTCTGCTTTAAATATTGCTAACTTTTAAGTCTTTTTGTTTTCCAACTATAAGAAAAACTAAAAAGAGACATTCTGCGTTATCAATGACTCATTAACAAGGTCATAGGGACTGATACATTAGTAACATTCATTTCACAGTGTACTCCCACAAGACAAAGACCACAAGGAGCACAACTCACAACCAGGAAAATTGTGTCCATTGGGTAAGACGTTAGTTAAAAACCCTTCAACAGTGTTGGAAGGGACCTTACCTTATCAGGTGCCTAACCACAGATGGACATCTCCCCTGTCTCTGACATTCCCTTCCCTCTACAGTAGAGATCAAAGACTCCTCTTTTTTATTATTTAATTAATTAATTTTTCTTACAGATGTTTCTCCTGTTTTCCCCATTGACACCCTCTTCCCAATCCACCCCTCTCCACGCCCATCACAGCATTGTTGTCTATGTCCATTGGTTTACATACATGCATATAAGTTCTTTGGTTTATCTCTTCCCACCTCCCCCCACCCCATCCCCCTCTTCTGAGGTTTGTCAGTCCGAAACCTACTTCTATGTCTCTGGGTCTGTTTTGTTCATCAGCTTATTTTGTTCATTATATTCCACAAATAAGTGAGATCATGTGGTATTTGTCTTTCTCTGATTGACTTATTTCACTTAGCATAACAGTCTCCAGGTCCCTCCATGTTGTCTCTAAAGATAAGAGATCTTTCTTTCTTACAGCTGCATAGTACTCCACTGTGTACATGTACCACAGCATTTTATCTACTCATCTACTGATGGACACTTGGACTGTTTCCAGATCTTAACAATTGTGAATAGTGCTGCTGTGAACATAGGGGTGTATATATTCTTTTTTTTTAACTCATCTTTATTGTCAAATATATTACAGATGTCCCCCCCTTTCTCCCCATTAACACCCTCCTCCCCAATAACCCCCCTCCAGCCTTCCCCACACTATTGTTGGTGTCCATTGTTTATGCACATATGCATAGAAGTTCTTTGGTTTAGCTCATCATGCCCTCCCTCCCCCTTCCCTTAAGCAGTGGTTCTCAACCTTCCTAATGCCGCAACCCTTTTCTATAGCTCCTACTGTTGTCTGTGGGCAATTCTGCATGTGGGCGGACCCGCCTGGAGACGGATAGAGGAGCAGTGTCTCAGTTCCTAAAACCATCAGAAATATGTGTTTTCGATGGTCTTAGGCAACCCTGTGAAAGGGTCGTTTGACCTCCAAAGAGGTCATGACCCACAGGTTGAGGACCACTGCCTTAGAGGTTCATCAGTCTAACAACCAATTTGTACTTTTTAATTCCTCATCTTTTTCACCCATCCCCCCAGCTCCCACCCATCTGGCAAACAACAAAAAATTCTCAGTATCTCTAAGTCTGTTCCTATTCTGCTTGCTTATTTTGTTTGTAGATTCCATTGTTGATAGATATGTATTAATTGCCATTTTATTGTTCACATTTTTGTTCTTCGTCTTCTTGAAGGACATTCTTCAACATTTCATATAATATTGGTTTGGTAGTGATTAACTCCTTTAGCTTTTCCTTGTCTGGGAAACTCTTAATATGTCCATCGATTCTAAATGACAGCTTTGCAGGATAGAGTAGTCTTGGTTGAAGGTTGTTGCCTTTCATCACCTTGAATATCTCTTGCCACTCCCTTCTGGCCTGCAGAGTTTCTTTTGAGAATCAGCTGACAGCCTAATGAAAGCTCCTTTGTGGGTTACAGACTGCTTTTCTCTTGCTGCTTTTAGGATTCTCTCTTTGTATTTAATCTTTGGCATTTTGATGATGATGTGTCTTGGTGTGGACCTCTTGGGGTTCATCTTGTTTGAGATTCTCTGTGCTTCCTGGACTTGTATGTCTGTTTCCTTCACCGAGTTAGGGAAGTTTTTTGTCATTATTATTTCAAATAGGTTTTCAATTTCTTGTTCTCTCTCTTCTCCTTCTGGCACCTCCAAGATGTGAATGTTGGTACACTTGAAGTTGTCCCAGAGGCTCTTTACACTATCCTCATTTTGGGGGGATTTTTTTTTTCTTTTTGCTGTTCTGATTGGGTGTTTTTTGCTTCCTTATATTCAAAATGATGGTTTGCTTCTTGGCTTCACCTAGTCTACTATTGATTCCCTGTAAATTATTCTTTATTTCAGTTTCTTTGTTTCTGGCTGGTCCTTTTTCATGCTGTTGATGTTCTCACTAAGTTCCTTGGAGGTCTTTCTAAGTTCCTTGAATCTCTCACCAAGTTCCTTGAGCAACCTTATAACCTGTGTTTTGAACTCTGCGTCTAATTGATTGCTTATCTCCATTTTGTTCAGTTCTTTTCCTGGAGTTTTGTTCTTTTCTTTCATTTGGGGCATGTTTCTCTGTCCCCTCATGTTGGCTGCTTCCCTGTGATTGTTTCTGTGTATTAGGCAGAGTTGTTATATCTCCTAGGCTTCCTAGGGTGGCCTCTTGTTGCAGGTGTCCTTTAGGATCCGGTGGCACAGCCTCCCTGATCACCCAGCTGGGCCCTCGGGGTGCACCCCTAATGTGGACTGTACACCCTTCTGTTGTAATTGAGCCTTGATTGCTGTTGACATGTCAATGGGAGGGATTTACTCAGGCTGATCAGCTGCAAGGACTGGCTGTGCCCACTGACCTCTGGCCTCTGACTGCCTTGGATGATCAGCTGTGCAGGGCCCACCACACAGAGCAAGATTTACTTCAGCGGGGCTCTGGGACCCACTGAGTCCACTCATGGAGTGTGTCACTTGTGGAGGTGGTTGGGTGGTGGTGTTTCGATGTGGTCTGGAGCTGTCCACTGGGTGTGCTGGCTCTGGGGCAAGGTCAGCCACTGCCTGTGTTCTATGAAGGGCCACCAGGCTTAAGCTACAAAGTGATCTGCTGATAGCTGCTTCTTGTGCTGGGCTTGGTGGTACCCAGGAAAAGCCAAGTTCTGAACCAAGTCTGGCTGCTTCTAGTGCCAGGCCTGGGGCCACTTAATGAGAAGTATGGGGCTCACTGAGACCAGATGCTGCTGTCTGAGGAATTTTAGAAAATTCTGAAGCAGGATCCAAGACAGGTTAATCCTATGGTAAAGCCTTTGGAAACAGCTTGGGTGGGCCTGGAAGTTGGGTGGGCAGGGCCTCAGGGAATCACCAGGGCGGGGCAAACAGTGCGAGCCAGGTTGCTGGAGTCCCAGATATGGGGGCTGCCTGCCGCCCCAGGGAAGGGCTCACCAAAGGAACTAGGGCCTCCACCAGCACGTCTGTCTGGGAGAAAGGCCCCTCTCCAGCCCTCCTGAGGCCAAACAGTCCAGTTCTTCCCTGTGTGTCTCTGGTGCCGCTCAAGCTGCCTCCCCTCCAAGCTTACAGGGAGCACGTTTGAGTAAGTCCGTGCGCGGGCCCTTTAAGAGGAGCTGCCTGGGGCTCCAGCAGCCTCAGCCTCGCTCAGCCTCAGTTCCCACTGGGTTTTCCAGCCCGAAGTGATGGGGACTCTCTTCCTGGCACTAGAACCCTGATCTGGGTGCCTGGTGTGGGAGGGGGACCTCTCACTCCTCAGGGGGGACTTTTCCAGCCGAGGTGTCCTCCTGGTTTTTATCTGCCACACGTGGGTGAGGGACCAGCCTGTCTGTGCTTCCATCCCTCCTACCAGTGTTGATGTGGCTGCTTCTGCTTCTTTAATCTTGTAGTTGCAGGACTTCCCTCCAGCTCTGTGTCAGGCAGTTCTGAACGATGGTCGTGTTGTAGTTTAGTTGTAATTTTGACGTGGTTGTGGGAGGAGGCAAGACTGAGTTGACCTACGTGCCGTCTTGACCAGAAGCCCCACATATTCTTCCCGATGGGTGTTTCAGGCTCCTTAGGATATATTCCTAGAAGTGGGATCACTGGGTCACGTGGCAGTTCACTTTTTAATTTTTTGATGAAACACCATATTGTTTTCCATGGTGCCTGCACCAGTCTGCATTCCCACCAGCAGTGTACTAGAGTCCCCCTTTCTCCACACCCTCGCCAACACTTGTTGTTTGATGATTTGTTGATGGCGGCCATTCTGCCAGGTGTGAGGCGATACCTCATAGTCGTTTCAATTTGCATCTCTCTGATGGTTAGTGACATTGAGCATTTTTTAATATGTATCATGGCCATTTGTATGTCCTGTTTGGGGAGGTGTCTATGTAGGTCCTCTGCCCATTTTTTAATTGGATTCTCTGTCTTCCTTTTGTTGAGCTGTATAAGAATTCTATATATTTTGGAAATTAACCCCTTATCTGATGTATCATTGGCAATTAAGCTCTCCAATATAGTGGGCTCCCTTTCCATTTTGATGCTTGTCTCTTTTGCTGTGCAGAAGCTTTTCAGTTTGATGCAGTCCCATTTTTTAATGTTTTCTGTGTTCCTCTTGCCTTAGGTGTTGTATCAGTGAAAACTCCGCTGCGTGTGATGTCTGAAATTTTGTTGCCTATATTTTCTTCTAGGATTTTTATGGATTCACAAGTCACATTTAAGTCTTCTATCCATTTTGAATTTATTATTGTGTATGGTGTAAGTTGGTGGTCTAGTTTCATTTTTTTTTTTTTTTTGCATGTGGCTGTCCAATTTTTCCAACACATTTATTAAAGAAACTGTCTTTACTCAATTGTATGCTCTTGCCTCCTTTGTCAAATATTAATTGAGCATAATGTCTTGGGTCAATTTCTGGGTTCTCTGTTCTGTTATATTGATCTATATGCTTTTTTTTGTGCCAGTATCAGGCTGTTTTGATTACGATGGCTTTGTAGTATAACCTGATGTCCGATATTGTGATCCCTCCTACTTTGTTTCTCTTTTTCAAGATTCCTGTGGCTATTTGGGCTCTTTTTGGCTCCATATAAACTTTTGGAGTGTTTGTTCAAGTTCTATGAAATATGTCATTGGTATTTTAATGGGGATTGCATTGAATCTATAGATTGCTTTGGGTATTATGGACATTTTATGATGTTAATTCTTCCAATCCATTAACAAGTTATATGCTTCTACTTTTTATATCTTTCTCTATTTCTTTTTTAAATGTCCTGTAGTTTTCTGAGAACATGTCCTTTACTTCTTTGGTTAAGTTTATTTCTAGGATTCTTAATTATTTTGCTGCAATGGTAAATAGGATTTTTTTTTTTTTTTTTTTTAGTTTCTCTTTCTATGAGTTTATTATTGGTATTTAAGAATGTCATCAAGCCCTGGCCAGTTTAGCTCAGTGGTTAGAGCGTCAGCCTGTGGTCCAGAGGGACCCTGGTTTGGTTCCCGCTAAGGGGATGTACTTTGGTTGCAGTTTGTCCCCAGCCCTGGTTGGGTCACGCGGGTGGCAGCCACTCAATGTGTACCTTTCATGTCGATGTTTCTCTCTCTCTCTCTCTCTTCTTCCCACTCTATCTGAACGAAAAAATGTTTTCGGGTGAGATAAAAAAAAAAAGAAAAGAATGTCATCGATTTCTTGATGTTAATTTTGTATCCTGATACTTTGCCAAAGTCAATTAGTAAATCTAGTAGATTTTTGATGGAGTCTTTAGGGTTTCTATGTACAATATTATGTCATCTGCAAATAATGATAGTTTCACTTCCTCCTTTCCAATTTGGATCCCTTATTTTTCCTTCATGTCTAATTGCTGTGGCTAAGTCTTCCAGTACTATGTTAAATAAGAGTGATGAAAGTGGGCATCCCTGTCTTGTTCCTGTTCTTAAGGGAATTGCTTTTAGTTTTTGCCCATTGAGTGTGATGTTGGCTGTAGGTTTTTCATACATGGTCTTTATTATGTCAAGATATGATCCCTTTATTCCCACATTGCTGAGTGTTTTTATCAGAAATGGGTGCAGGATTTTGTAAAATGCTTTTTATTGTCTATTGAAATGATCATATGGTTTTTGTCTTCTATTTTGGTTATGTGGTCTATCTCACTATTGATTGGTAAATATAGTACCAGCTTTGCATCCCTACAATGAATCCCACTTGGTCATGGTAAATACGTTTCTTTAATGTATTGCTGGAACCAATTTGTTAATGTTTTATTAAGTATTATGTTCATCAGGGATATTGGCCTGTAGTCTTCTTTCTTTGTAGTGTCTTTATCTGGTTTCGGAATTAGAATTCTACTGGCCACATAACACGAGTTTGGAAATCTTTCTTCTTCTTGAATTTTTTTGACTAGTTTGAGAAGAATGGGTATTAGTTCTTTGAATGTTCAGTGGAACTCCCCCATGAAGCCGTCCAGGCCCAGGCTTTTGTTTGCTGGGAGTTTCTTTATTACATCTTCAATTTCCTTAGTTGTTATTGATCTGTTCAAGTTTTCTATCTCTTTCTGGCTCAGTTTTGGGAGACTGTGTTATTCTAGAAATTTGTCCATTTCACCTAGATTGTCCAATTTATTGGCATATAATTGTTCGTAGTATTTGTTAACGACCCTCTGTATGTCTGTGGTGTCAGTTGTTACTTCTCCTCTTTCGTTTCTGATTTTGTGTATTTGGGTCCTCTCTGTTTCTTGGCGAGTCCGGTGAAGGGTCCATCAATCTTGTTTATCATTTCAAAGAACCAGCTCTTTGTTTCCTTGATTTTTTTAGTTGCTTTTTTAGCCTCTATGTTGTTTTTTTCTGCTCTGACCTTTACTATTGTTTCCTTCTACTTGCTCTGGGTTTTTCTTTTTGTTTGCTTTCTAGTTCTTTAAGTTGTGAGGTTAGACAGTCAATTGGAAATTTTTCTTGTTTCTTGAGGTAGGACTGTAGTGCTATGAACTTTCCTCTCAGAACTGCTTTCGCTGCATCCCATCACCAGTGGGTTCATGTAACCCACTTTTGTCTCCTCTTTTGAGTGTAATGTATAAAATAAGGTGCAAAACTGCCGTTCTCTGGGGCATTAACTCAATCCATTGAGATTTGTCTTCCTGACAACTGTTGACAGTTTTGGCTCAAATAAACTCTCAAACGTTCTTCACGGGTTTGAAGGTTTTGTACATTGACATTTCCTTAATTTTTTTTAACTATCTGTCTCTCCTCCACCACCCTGAATACAGATTTCTAAGGACAGGACTGAGTTGGATGTCTCCAAAGCCGACCAATTGGCTTAGGACACAGTAGATGCCCAAATATTTGATGTTTGATGGGATAGATGGGAGGGACAGAGGGAGAAAGAAGAATTTTAACTTTCAAAGAGTTAACAATCTGCCCTGGCCAGTTTGGCTCAGCGGTTAGAGCGTCGGCCTGCGGTCCGGAGAGACCCGGGTTCAGTTCCCGCTAAGGGCACGTACTTCGGTTGCAGTTTGTCCCCGGCCCTGGTTGGTCGTGCGGGTGGCAGCCACTCAATGTGTCCCTTTCATGTCGATATTTCTCTCTCTCTCTCCCTTCCTCTCTCTCCCTCCCACTCTATCTGTACAAAAAATGGAAAAATATCCTCGGGTGAGGATAAAAAAAAAAAATAAAAGAGTTAACAATCTGGTTGGAGTTGTCAGAGAAACAATGAGAATTCAAGACCTTTCAATTAGTCAATGAATATCTATTAAGCACCAACTAATAACCTCCACACATTTCCGGGCGTGGAGGGTTTGTCGCGGTGTGAAAGAGCTCAGGCAAAGGGTACCAGGCTCTCCCTCGAGCCTGAGTGTAGGTGGTCAAGCAGGGCTTCTGGGGAGGGAGGCCTGAGTTGAGCCTCTGTCACTGAGAACCCCTCAGCTTTCGTTAGTGCTCTGGGGTTCCCAAGGGTGCCTGGGAGGTGGGCAGAACCCCTGTTATGATTCTCCTTCTTTTTTAAATCTTTATTGTGAAGTAAGTTGAGACACCGCTACTTTCCCAGGTCCCAGGACTAGCAGGGGACAGAGGTAGGACTGCCGCCCACAGGTGAGGGCTCCTGCCCTGACGGCCAGGTGGCCAGGCACAGTGCGGACAGCAGAAGGGAGGGAGGGAGCAGAGATGAGCCGGGCAAAGGCCAGAGAAGGTGGCCTGGGAGGCCAGCCCTGAGGACCTGGGTGGGAGACTCCCCCTCAGTGCTGCCCCATCGGGAGGGCATCGGTGCCTGGCTCCCTGTGCCTGGCTCTGTGCTGCAGCCTCTGGGAGCTTCACGCCCCAAATCTCGGGCTTCTTGCCTTGTGGCTCAATCGTGTCTCATTAGACAGAAGCCTGCCCCTTTGTGTCCCACTCACGGAGCTCGCTGCCTTTTTGCCAGCGCTGTCTGTTCTTACTGTTCTCATCGCGACTGTTTTATGAAGTAATCCTTTCGCTTTTTCTAGTCTGGTGTTGTTTATTCTTTTTTTTCTCTTTTGCTTTTGAATGTAAATATCCTTCAGGAGGGAGGATAAGGGGACCTGGGACCTCAGTCTGAGCCTTGGCGTCCAGCGTGGTACCCCAGGAAAAACCAGTGTTTCCATTTTGTGTTTTTAAATCCTCACCTGAGGGTATATTTTTATTTATTTTTGAGAGAGAGGAATGGAAAGAGAGAGAAAAATCAATGTGAGGGAGAAACATTGATCAGCTGCCTCCCATATGCACCCTGACCTAGAATCGAACCCACGACCTGTTGGTGTACAGGATAACACTCCAGCCAACCGAGCCCCCCGACCAGGGCCAATGTTCCCATTTTTTAAATGATCTGTTGCCGCAGCACAGGGATTTCCAGGGCAAATGAACCTCATGGAACGTAAGATTCGCCCTCCACTGCCCAAGAACCGACTGGAACGGGGCCTTTCAGCTGGTTTCTGGGAGGGTAGTGACATTGTGATTAATTCATTTCGACACTTGATGTGGCCTCTGCAACAGCCATTCAGAACTCAGCTCGCCCTCATTGCCAAGTTCTGTACAAAGCAGTTCGTTCTCCCCATCCCCAAACCCCATCCCGGGGCCAGGAAAAGGAGACAGTCTCCAGCACACATGTCTGGGTAATAAGCAACAGGCCTCCTACATTTCGGCAGAGCTGCCTCAGAAGGGCCGCGTCAGACCCGAGGCGCTCAACTGTCCTGCTCCAATGTTCGGAGTTGTGTTTACTTCGACACGTGAACACCCTCTCAAAGAGACGGGTCTGTATTTTGAAATTCACATGAATGGTTTCACACTATCAATTCCACTCTGTCTCTGCCATTTCTTCCCTCTGGGTCGCTTGCAAGGTCTTCCCAAGTTGCTGAGTGTAGATGCGGTTCGTTATCTCTGATAGCTACGTGCCGGTCCATCACAATGCATGTACAACATTGTATTTACGCCTCCCCCAGTGCTGTACACCAGGCTGGCTCAGATCCCAGCCATCATGACTGGTGCCTCCTGGTACATGTCTCCCGTGGGCCCAAGCACGACTCTCTGAAGTTGTACACCCAATAGAGGGTGCAGGGACAGGTGGAAGGTACAGACCCTCAGTAGGAGGTCAGCCAGACTTCTCTGCAGCGTGTTCATGCTGTCTACCCACCAGGACTGAAGGCTTTCTCTCTCCCCTTACTCACTGCTACTTCATATGATTCCAATTTTCTAATTCTTCACCGTCGGAGGCGGTAAAACGATACCTTCTCATTTCAAATTGTGCTAAAGCGATTAAGCAACTCTTCATATGGTTAGTAGCTCTTCAAATAGCCACTTCTATGAATGGCGTGTGTATAGCTGCTTCCCTTTTCTCTATTAGATCCGTGTGTTTCCCATGTGGATATGAAAGTTCTTTGTGGTATATGCTGGATGTTAAACCTTTGTTAGCATTAGACATCTGAAAATATTTACTCCCAGTCTGTTACCTCTCGGTTAACGTTGGTTCTTTTGTTGGTTTGTTCGTTTTTAATTTATCTTTATTGTTGAAAGTACTCAAGATGTCCCTCATTTTTTCCCCACCAACCCCCTCCTTCACACTCCCACCCCCCACTGCCTTCACCACACTGTTGTCTGTGTCCATTAGTTATGTATATATGCATAGAAGTTCTTTGGTTCATCTCTTCCCCCTCGCCCCTGTTCCCTCTGAGGTTTGCCAGTCTTTTCCCTACTTCCATGTCTCTGGATCTATTTTGTTGGTCAGTTTATTTTGTTCATTATACTCCACAAATAAGTGAGATTGTGTGATGTGTGTCTTTCTCTAACTGGCTTATTTCACTTAGCATAATACTCTCTAGGTCCCTCCACGTCATTTCAGAGGATAAGAGATCTTTCTTTCTTACAGCTGCATAGTACTCCATTGTGTATATGTACCACAGCTTTTGTCTCCACTCATCTACTGATGGACACTTGGGCTGTTTCCAGATCTTAGCAATTGTAAATAGCGCTTTTATGAACATAGGGGTGCATATATTCTTTCTGGTTGGTCTTTCAAGCTTCTTAGGATGTATTCCTAGAAGTGGGATCACTGGGTCAAATGGCAGTTCCATTTTTAATTTTTTGAGGTAACACCATAGTGTTTTCCATAGTGGCTGCACCAGTCTGCATTCCCACCAGCAGTGTGCTAGTGCATTATTTAGAGTTTCTGTTTCCTTGATAATTTTTGTCTAGAAGGATTTATCCAGTAATCTTAATGGGGTGTTAAAGTCCCCTGCTATGATTGTATTGACATCAATCTCTCCTTTTAAGTCCTCCAGAAGTTTTAAATATATATATAGGTGCTCCTATATTGGGTGCATATATTTTTACCAGGGTTATATCCTCTTGTTGGATCGATTCCTTTATTATGTAGTGATCTTCTTTGTCTCTTATTATGACCTTTATTTTGTTACCCCAGCTTTTTTTTTTCTTTCCGTTTGCATGAAGGATGTTTTTTTCCCATCCCTTCACTTTCATCCTGTGTGAGTCTTTTGTTCTGAGGTGGATCTCTTGTAGACAACATAGATATGTTTTCTTATCCATTCAGGTACCCTATGTAGCTTGACTATGTAGCCATTTGCAAGTAAGATTATTATTGATAGGTATTAATTTGTTGCCATTTTTATTCTTTATGCCTCTGTTCCCCTCTGTATATATTTATTCCTTTTCTTACAACAGTCCCTTTCGCATTTCTTGCATTGCTGGCTAGGTGATAGTAAACTCCTTTAAATGTATTTTGTCTGCAAAGCTCCTTATTTCACCTTAAATTTTGAATGACAGCCTTGCTGGATAGAGTAGTCTTGGACTCAGACCATAGATTTTTATTACTTTGTACACTTTATGCCACTCATTTCTAGTCTGTAGTGTATCTATTGAGCTAACAGTAATGGGAGCTCCCTTGTAGGTAATTTTCTATCTCTCTCTTGCTGCCTTTAAGACTTTCTTTGTCTTTAACATTGCCATTTTAATTATGATCTGTTTAGGTGTGGGTCTTTTGAGTTCATCTTGATTGGGACTCTGTGTTTTCTGGACTTGTGTGACTTTTTCCTTCACCAAGTTAGGGAAGTTTTCTGTCATTATTTCTTCAAACAGGTTCTCTATTCCTTTCTCCGATCCTTCTCTTTCTGGTACCCCTATGTTGTAAATGTTGTCATGTTTTATGCTGTCCCAAAGCTCTCTTAAACTCTCCTCCTGCTCTTTAGTTATTTTTCCATTTGCTGTTCTAATTGGGTGTGTGTATGTGTTTTCTACATTATCTTCTAATTTGCTGATTTGGTCTTCAGCTTCTTCTAATCTAGTACTGAATTATTCCAGGGAATTTTTAATTTCTGCTGTTCTTCTTCATTTCCACTTGACTTTTATTCATAGCTGCTGCCTGTGTTCTCATGCTGGCATAGTTCCACTGCTTCTCATAATTTTATTAAGTTGCTTGTAATTCTAACTAAGTTGTTTGAGCACCCTTAAAACCATTACTTTGAATTATTTATCAGACAAACTGCTTGCCTCTGTTTTATTTAGTTCTTTTCTGGTGATTTTTCTTTTCTTTCATTTGGGCATTTTTTTTCTTTGTCTCATAATTTTAGCAGGCTGATAGTCCGGGGCCAGATGATATCCACTGGGGTGCATAGGAAGGTCAGTGTGTGTCAGATAAGACGCTATGCCCCCAGTCTCAGTCAGGTGGTCTTCTTGTAGAACTCAGCGGGGTAATCTTCTTGATCATTTGAGCTGGGTGCTCTAGAAATGACCCTTGTGTGGGTTATGTTGGCTTTCCTGTTGAATTTGGGTCTTGACTGCTGTTGCCCATTTGTGGGTAGGCTCAGCCCTCAGGGTTGTTGGCTGTCTCAACCCTGACCCTGCTGTGAAACTGCTATATAGGTACTGACAGAACAAAACAAAGCAAAGCCAGACTAAACCAAAAAGAACTCCCAAAAATATCAGCCACAACAATAAAAGCAAGAGCTTCAACATAAAGATTAAAAAATAAACACGCGCACGTACACACACACACACACACACACAGAATACTAGAAGGTGCAAGACCAAAAGAATTAGAAGAGAATTAAAACAGAATATGAAAGCAAAGATGGCAAAACCAGACCAAACCACAACGAACATGAAAAAAAGAAGTACCCACAACAATGATAAAAGCGACAAAAAGATTAGAAGATAAACAACAAATAAAAAAAACAAACAATAAAAGCCAAGAAGGCAGAGGCCAAGTATAGGGTTATTATAACAAATACAAGGTCGAAATAATAACTGAAATAATAATAATAATTGTAGCAAATAATAATGGTAAATAAAATAAAATATAGAATAGGAAAGTAAAAACTGGGAAAAGAAAAGAAGAAAAATATAAATTAAAAATAAAAATGAGCCCAGCCCATGTGGATCAGTGGATTGAGCATCTTCCCATGAACTGGGAGGTCCCAGTTCGATTCCCAGTCAGGCACAAGCCTGGGTTGTGGGCTCGATCCCCAGTAGGGGGTGTGCAGGAGGCAGCTAATGCATGTTTCTCTCTCATTGATGTTTCTATCTCTCTCTCTCTCCTTTCCTCTCTCGCTAAAAAAAAAAAATCAATAAAAACCACTGAACTTATATGCATGTATGCATAACCAATGGGCATAGACAACAATGCTGGGGATGGGGGGGGGGCGGGAATCGGGAAGGTGTCAATGGGGGAAAAAGAAACATCTGTAACAAAAAAATAAATTAATAAAAAATTAAAAAATAGCCCTGGCCATTTTGGCTCAGCAGTTAGAGCATCAGCCCATGGACCAATGAGTCACGGGTTCGATTCCAGTCAAGGGCACGTACCTCAGTTGCGATTCATCCCCGGCTCTGGTTGGGTCACGCAAGAGGCAGCCACTCGATGCGTCCGCTTCACGTCGATGCTTCTCTCTCTCTCTCTTCCTCTCTCTCCCTCCCACTCTATCTGAACAAAAATGGGAAAATGTCCTCGGGTGAGGATTAAAAAAAAAAAAAAGAAAAAGAAATTTAAAAAGAACTACATAAATTTAAAAAAACAACAACCTTGGACCTTACTGGATTGTGCTCCAGTGTTGTTGGATCTGGCTCCTTGGTGCATGTCTCTGCCTCTCTGGGCAATTCTCTGGTGCAGGACAATGTAAGTCACTCTTCTTGCCTGGCCCTGCGCCTCCTGCCTGCAGGTGGGACCCCAAGTAGTCTGGTGGGTGGGCCTCCCTAACCCAGAGGCTAGGTCTGCTTAGGGCTCTCCTCCTGAATAGCCAGTTCGATTCCCAGTCAGGGCACATGCCCAGGTTGTTCTGGGCTGCTTTCCCTTCCCCCACAGCACTGGCTCTGCGGGGTATCAGATCCACTCAAGATGGTTTGGACAGATTTGCTTTGGGGTTGTGCCTGTAGCTTGTAGGGGGTGCGGGCAGCCACTTCCTGTCCTTCCATCCTCTGCTTTAAAGTGATGAATCATATTGATAGACTTTCGAATAGTGAGCTGTTTTCATGTTGCTAGGATAAATTGTTCCCATTCAGAGAACTTTTTTTTTTTTCCATTTGCAGTATAACCTACACTCAGTAAAGTACAAGAATCTTACATGTACAGCTTGATGATATATATGCCCATTTAAATACCACTCAGACCAAGCTAATGAATATTTCCAACAACGCAGTTGGCTCTCCTTCCCCTAACCACTCCACAATGCCAACCACCCACCGCCAAGATAATGACTCTTCTGAACTTTCTCTCCATAGATTAATTTTGCCTGTCTTGAAAGTCGTAGAAGTGAAATCACGCAGTATGTAGTCTTACGTGTCCGGCTTTTCACTCAACAATGGGGATAGTTGTGTATACAGTACCTGTTCATATTATTTAATATTCCATTATTTGAATAAGTATGCAACGTTTTTAATACAGTCGATTCTGCATTAAATTAGATTCTGTTGATATTTCATTGATTTTTTAAAAAAAATATCTGTATTCTTAAATACAAGTGCCCTGGCCAGTTTGGCTCAGCGGTTAGAGCGTCGGCCTGCGGTCTGGAGAGACCCGGGTTCGGTTCCCGCTAAGGGCACGTACTTCGGTTGCAGTTTGTCCCCGGCCCTGGTTGGTCGTGCGGGTGGCAGCCACTCCATGTGTCCCTTCACGTCGATGTTTCTCTCTCTCTCCCCCTTCCTCTCTCTCCCTCCCACTCTATCTGTACAAAAAATGGAAAAATATCCTCGGGTGAGGATAAAAAAATAAAAATAAAAAATAAAAATATCTGTATTCTTAAATACAAGTGCCTTATGATTTTCTTATAACTTTATTTTTGGGTGTCAAGTCTGTACCAAGTTATATCAAGTTCATGCAATGGTCTGAACAGCTTTCTCTCTTTTCTACTTTTGGAACCATCTGTGTTGAGTACCAATCAGCGATTCCTTGAAATTGTGGTAGAGTGTATGTATAAATACTTATAAAATAGCCTGAGATTTTTAGGGTGGCGGGAAGGTTTTAATAATTATTTTTACTTTTTGTTGTGGTTATCCTCACCCAAGGATATTTTTTTTATTTTTATTGATTTTTAAAGAGTGGGAGGAAGGGAAGGAGGAAATGGAAGGGGAGAGAGAGAGAGAGATTTGTTGCCTCTGTACATGCCCTGACCGGGGCCAGGGATTGAACCTGCAACCCAGATCCAAGTCTTTGACTGGGAATCAAACCCAAAACCATTTGGTGTGCAAGCCAATGCTTTAACCACTGAACTACACTGGCCAGGATAAGATTTTAATTTTGTTATTAGTCTATTCAAGTCTTCTATTTATCTTGTGCCAATTTCAGCATTACCTGTTTTCCAGAAATGTGTGGCTCCCTCCTTCTCCCAACCTCTCTACTTACCATTCCTTTGCCTATTGCGATGGCTGCTTTCACACTAGTGTTTTCAAGTGTATATAGTTGTATACATGTATATAGTTGTTCTAATACTATTTTTAGCCTTAAAAATCTTGCTTCTATACCTGTTTCATTCTGTAGTTTGGTTATTTGAAAACTTCCCTCTTGTTTTACTGATTTTTTTTGTCTCTCAAAAGATGTTTACTTGATGAGTCTTTCAAAGAAATTTGGGGGGTTTTAGTAATTTATAGTTTTTGCTGTTCTGGAATTGTTCTTTATTTCATCTATTTCTGCACTAATTTTTATTATTTTCTTCTTGTTTATTTGAGTTGTTCTACTTTTTTCTCCTCTAGATTTAAATACATGGTTCATTTGCTTTCTATCTTTCTAGTTTTCTGATACATGTATTTAAAGCTATGAATTTTCCTCTTGGTACTACTTTAGTTGTAGTACCTAAATTCTGACATGCAAAGTTTTTCTTGACATTCAATTCTAAGTAATTCAGTATTTTTCTTTATCCCTTGGGCTATTTGGTAGTTTGCTTTTATTTTTCAGACATGTGGGGTGTTTGGGTTATTCTATTGGTCTCTTCCCACCCCTTCTCTCTCTTGACTGCTATTATGTTGACATTATCTGGATTTTAGTTCCAGATTGTGAATGTATTCATTATTTATTCAAGTATGAAACAATTTTAATAAAGTCTCTTTACTCTTATTTTTCTTATCTTACATCTTTTTCTTAAATTCACTTTTTTAAATGGCTGTAATCTATTCTGCATACCTCTTTATATCTGAGGGTATCTTTATTTTGCCCTCACATTTTAAAGAAATATCTAGTGATATACAAAATTCTAGGTTTAGCCCAGCCAGTGTGGCTTGCTGGCTGAGCATCGACCCAGCACCAAGAGGTCGCCAGTTCGATTCCCAGTCAGGGCCCAGGCCCAGGTTGTGGGCCTGATTTTCAGTGGGGGGCATGCAGGAGGCAGCCAATCAATGTCTCTCTCATTGATGCTTCTATCTCTCTCTCTCTCTCCCTTCCTCTCTCTCTAAAATCAATAAAGAAAAAATATTTTTAAAAAAAATATTCTAGGTTTACAGGGTTTTTGTCCCAGCAATTTCTAAATAGCACTTGATTTTATCCCATTGTCACTCTGATTCTATTTGTAGGTGATCTGCTTTTTCTCTGCAGAAGCTCCCTCCTTGTCTGTGACACTCTTAGAGTTGTCCCTAATGTGTCTATGTGTGGTTTTTTTCCTTTTCTACCTTGTGCAGCATGGTGTTAACTTTTTCCGTCTGCAGATTTATATGTTCCCTTAATTCTGAGAAAAGTTAAGTCACTACTTTTTCCAAAACTCTCTCCTTTCTGTTAACTCTTTTATCTTCTCAGAGAATGATGACACCTACTAGTGCTTGTTTTTCTATCCTTTGTGGTTTTTGTTTCTTTTGTGTTTGTTTTTTTCATTTTCTCATAGTCCTTCTTCCTATGTGAATTGGGAAAACTCAGTTTTTCTCGCAGTGTTTCAGCTTTACTCTCACACAAGTACCTCGCCCACAGCGCTTCTGACCCCAGACATACGGGTTTTCCTCCACCAAGCGGTTTGTGACGCCAACTGAGTGCCTTACCGTTTAACTCAGTCTGACACTAGCTACCTGAGAATAGCATCAGATCCTACAGGTTAAAGGCTCAGTCCCATGACACTACCCCCCACGTCAAACGCCAATCACAAGTAAGGTGTCCAGGTTACCCACCACTTTTGTTCAACTTGGCTACAAATTGAGGTGTCCTCACCACCTCTCTGTTTCGATGAACTTACCAGAGAGATTCACAGAACTCAGGGAAACATTTACTTACATTTATCAATTTATTAAAGAACATGATGGAGGATACAGATGAACAGCCAGATAAAGAGATACGTAGAGGGAGGTCTGGGGGGGTCCCGAGTAGGAGCTTCTGTCCCTGTGGAGTTGGGGTGTGTCACCCTTCCAGTAGGTAAATGTGTTCACCAACCTGGAAGCTCTCCAAAGCCTATACTACTGATATGTTTACGGAAACTTACTTACTTACTTTGGCATGATCAATTAACTCCATTTGCAGCCTCTCTCTAGAAAATAAGGGTGGGTTTGGGAGGCTGAAAGTTCCAAGCTTATTTATACTCGTGGTTTGGTCTCAGCCCCATCCAAGGAGCCATCCGGAAGCCCACCCAGAATCACTGCATTAGGACAAAGAACACTCCCATCACCCAGGAAAGTACAAGGGATTTAAAAGCTTGGTGTCAAAAAGCAGGTGAAAGACCAAATATTAAAACAAAAGATGCTTTAATATTTCTTACACTGTCCCTGGAAAAGATCCTTACCCTTATTTACCCTCTTATGCTCCACGGTGTTGGATTTCGTTGAAATAAGTGTTCCCCAGAGCCACGTCTCCATCTCTCTGCTGCCGCAGATGAGGAAGTCAGGAAGGTGGGGGGATTTCATTTCCAGGACCCCAGGTTCTAGGACCATTCAGTCATTCACTCACTCAAGAACACTCTTTCCTGCCCTGGCCGGTTTGGCTCAGCGGTTAGAGCGTCGGCCTGCGGTCCGGAGAGACCCGGGTTCGGTTCCCGCTAAGGGCACGTACCTCGGTTGCAGTGTGTTCCCGGCCCTGGTTGGTCGTGTGGGTGGCAGCCACTCGATGTGTCCCTTCACGTCGATGTTTCTCTCTCTCTCTCCCTCCCACTCTGTCTGTACAAAATATGGAAAAATATCCTCGGGTGAGGATAAAAAATAAAAAAAAAGAACACTCTTTCCTTTTCTGCCCTGTGCCAGGCTCCCTCCTGGGTCCTGGAGGCACTTGGTCCCTGGGTGCTTCTCCAACCCACTCATTCCTCTTCTGCTCACTTATTATGCTCCGGCCACTTGGGACGCGTCCCACATCTTGACAATGACTTACAGGTTCTCCCACCTGCTGTTCTTCCCCTCCTCCACCTTTCCAGTCCCTGCTGACATTTGCATTGTCGTCTTTTTCTTGTCATTCAAGACTCAGTTCAAATATTACCTGCTCAAAGAGACCATCCCTGCCCACTCTATCTAAAGAAGTTAGCCCTGGACCCTCAGATATTTTTTGTTCAAGGTGGCAGCAGAGTATGCAGATCTTGCTGGCAATGCCTCCCAGACGCAAGTTGGAAGTTACAATTAAATTGGGGATGAATCACCCTGAATTACTAACTGGAGACTATCTGAAAATGAGACTTTCTTTTTTTTTTTTTTTCTGGTATGTGCACCTAGAGGGAACCAAACCCGGGATTCTCTGGTCCGCAGGCCAATGCTCAACCGCTGAGCCCAGGGCGAGACTTTCTTTTTTAATCCTCACCTGAGAATATGTTTCCATTGATATTCAAGAGAGAGAAAGGAGAGGGAGAGAAAGAAAGAGAAATATTAATGTAAGAGACAAACATCCATTGGTTGCCTCTTGTATGCACCCCGACCAGGGATCAAACCTGCAACCTGGGTATGTATCCTGACTGGGAATCAAACCTGTGACCTTTTGGTGTACAGGACAATGCTCCAGCCAACTGAGCCACACTGGCCAGGGCTGAAGAGACTTTTTTTTAAAAAACTTATCTTTATTGTTGAATGTATTACAGATGTCCCTCTTTTTTCCCCCTTGACCTCCTCCCCCCCAATTCTGCCCCCCCACCCCGCCTTCCCCACACTATTGTCAGTGTCCACTGGTTATGCATAAATGCATACAAGTTCCTTGGTTTATCTCTTTCTGCTCTCCCCTTCCCTTTGAGTTTCATCAGTCTAACAACCAATTAGTACTTCTTAATCCCTTCACCTTTTTCACCCATCCCCCAACCCCCCTCCCATCTAGCAGTCAACAAAAAGTTCTCTGTATCTATGAGTCTGTTTCTGTTCTGCTTGCTGATTTTGTTTGTACATTCAATTGTTGATAGATCTGTATTTATTGCCATTTTATTGTTCATATTTTTTTTTATCTTCTTCAAGAAGACCCTTCAACATTTTATATAATACTCGTTTGGTGGTGATAAACTCCTTTAGCTTTTTCTTGTCTGGGAAACTCTTCATATGTTCACCAATTCTAAATTATAGCTTTGCAGGATAGAGTAATCTTGGTTGTAGGTTGTTGCTTTTCATCACTTTGAATATCTCTTGCTGCTCCTTTCTGGGCTTAAAAGTTTTTTTTTGAGAAATCAGCTGACAGTCTTATGGGAGCTCCTTTGTAGGTAACGAACTGCTTTTCTCTTGCTGCTTTTAAGATTCTCTCTTTGTCTCGAACCTTTGGCATTTTGATGGTGATGTGTCTTGGTGTGGGCCTCTTGGGGTTCATCTTGTTTGGGGCTCTCTGTGCTTCCTGGACTTGCATGTCTGTTTCCTTCCCCAAGTTAGGGAAGTTTTCTGCCATTATTGTTTCAAATAGGTTTTCAATTCCTTGCTCTCTCCCTCCTCCTTCTGTCACCCCATGAAGTGAATACATATATAAATTTGCAGAGGCTTGAAGTTATCCCAGAGGCTCCTTACACTACCCTCGTTTATTTTGGATTATTATTTTTTTTCTTTTTTTGCTGTTCTGATTGGGTGTTTGCTCTCTTAGATTCCAAATTGATGGTTTGCTTCTTGGCTTCGCCTACTCTACTATTGATTCCCTGTAAATGACTCTTTATTTCAGTTAGTGCCTCCTCCATTTCTGAAGAGGAGACTTTTAACCGAGGACTGCAGAAGCCACCACAAGACTGGTAGAGAGGGCAGAGTTACAGAAAGGCTGGCCCCACTCCCATGGGGGCCTCGGTGACGTAAGGACAGCTCCGCTGCAGGCCGTCCCCCCGAGAGGCGTGAAGTGTGGACCCCAGACCAGCCTACGCAGCCTGGAGTGCCGGGAACAGCACCCACGCAGCACCCGGCTGGGAAAGGCAGCAGAGTTCCTGTCTGCTGAGGAGCAGCAGAGCCCACTGGAGTCACAGCCCCCACTGAAAAGTCCCACGCACTAAGTTGTGTTTGCAGACACTCACCCTGAGCCCCAGTGCAGGGAGGACAGTGAGGACTGGAGTCTCCTGAGGAGACATGTGGGCCAGAGGCCACCAGTATCCTCGTGCTTGGTCATCTTTTGATACCACAGCAATCACTTTTCTTGGGAGGAACAGTTCTCTCTGAGCTGCATCAGCTTGAGGAAAAGCAATTACCCCCCCCCCCTCCGGAATCCCACACACCCTGCTCTGGGACCCTGCTCGCCCCGCCCTGCATGGGAAGCCCTGCTGAGGAATCAGCAGCATCAGCTGGGGCTTACAGGCCGGGCAGCCTCAGGGGTTGTCAGTGACTGGCTTTGGGGTCACTTTCCAGGGAACCTCACAGGAGATCCGATAGAAACACCCCTTCCAGGTTGCAGCAGACCCCACCTGCCTGACTACCAGGGGCTCCACCCTGCTGAAGTCAGGGAAGATTCTGGGTCAAACTCAGATGTGGTGGCTCAGGAGCAGGGAAACCCACCCACCATCTTCCCTGAAGTCTGAACGGCACCTTCCCCTCGTGGGAGATCCAGTGGCCCCATGTTCCCCATTCGGCCAGAGGCTCCTTCAGAGACTAAGCCTTTTCAGTGACTAAGCCTGGCAGCCAGCAGGCAGAGGCAGATGGTGGTAAATTCCAGCGTGCCTTTGGACATTTGCTGACCTGGGCCCTGCATTGGTAAAATACAGCACTGGTGTGCAGCTTGGTCCTTCCCATGTGCAGCCACGCCCAGCAGATGCAGCCAAAAACTGGAGATCACTTGCAGCTTTGGACAGGCTATCGAAGGCCAGGTGTGGGCAGCATCTAACATTGGCTTACACCAGAGAGCCTGTCAGGAGACCCATTTGTTGACCCAGAACCTGCACCAAGCTGGTGGCCTCAGACAGCATCAGAGCAGGCTCCAAAATATTTTTTCCTTTTATAAATTTTTTTTTAATGTTTTTTGTTGATATTGTTTTCTTTCCTCTTCTTTTTCTTCATATTTCTTACTTCTCTCCTTTCCTGGTTCTATGTTTTTTTTTTTTTTCTTATTCTTTTATTTCCTTTTTTTTTCCTAATTGTTATTTCTTTTTTCTTCTTTTTGTACATATCTTCTTTTTCTTTTTTTCTCCTCTTATTCTTTTTTTCCTTTTGTTTCTTATTATTCTTTTTTTATTTCTTTCTTTCTTTTGTTGTTGTTGTTGGGTTTTTGTTTTATTTTATTGTGTCTTGATTTGTTCTGTCAGCACCTGTACAACAACTTGCATGACATGGTCAGAGTTGAGCCTCACAGTCAGCCAGCCTGAGGTTCAATCTCACTCACAAATGGGTCAACAGCAATCAAGACCCAATTACAACAAGGGGGCCCAAATAACCCACACAAGGGACATTCCAAGAACATCAAACTCGGGAGATCAAGGAGACTATATCATTGAGTCCCACAGGACACCTACTACATAAGGCAACTTTGCAAAGACTAAGAGTCATAGCAGATCTATCTAATAAATAGAAACAATCACAAAGAGAGAGCCAAAATGGGGGGCACACCCCAAATAAAAGAACAGGAGGAATCCCCAGAGAAAGAGCTAAATGAAATGGAGACAAGTAATTTATCAGATATACAGTTCAAATGAATGGTTATACACATGCTCAAGGAACATAGAGAGAATTATAAGGAACTTAGTGGGAACTACAACAGGATAAGAAAGGATATAAAAGCCATAAATAAGAACTAGCTAGAAATAAAGAACCATATCTGACATCAAGAATACACTGAAAGGAATTAAAAGTAGGTTGGATGAAGCAGAGGACTGAATCACTAATTTAGGAAACTGGAAAAAAGACACCCAATTGAAGCAGCAAAAAGAAGAAGAAAAAAAGAGAGAGAAAGAATTTTTTAATGAGGAGAGTTTAAGAGAACTTTGGGACAATATGAAATGTAATAACATCTACGTCATAGGAGTACCAGAAGGAGATGAAAGTAAGCAAGGAATAGGCAAACTGTTTAAAGAAATCATGACTGAAAACTTTCCTAACCTGGTGAAGAAAAAAGTCACAAAAGTTCAGGAAGCACAGAGAGACTCAATCAAGGTGAACCCAAAGAGACCCACACCAAGACACATCATAATTAAAATAGTGAAGGTTAAAGACAAAGAAATAATCTTAAAGGCAGCAAGAGGGAAACAGTTAGGTACTTACAAGGAAGTTTCCATAAAAGTGTCAGCTGATTTCTTAACAGAACCACTTCAAGCAGAAGCTTTGGCATGTAGTATTCAAAGTAATAAAAAGCAAAAACCTGGATCCAAGACTACTTTATCCAGCAAGGCTATTATTATATAAAATTGAATACAAAAAAATAAAACTAAAGGAGTACATTACTACCAAACCAACATTGCAAGAAATGTTAAAGGGACAGCTTTAAGAATAAGAAGAAGTAGCCCTGGCCGGTTTGGCTCAGCGGTTAGAGTGTCGGCCTGCGGTCCTGAGAGACCTGGGTTCGGTTCCCGCTAAGGGCATGTACCTCAGTTGCAGTTTGTCCCCGGCCCTGGTCGGTTGTGTGGGTGGCAGCCACTCAATGTGTTCCTTTCACATCGATGTTTCTCTCTCTCTCTCTGTTCCTCTCTCTCCCTCCTACTCTACCTGAACAAAAAATGGAAAAATGTCCTCCGATGAGGATAAAAAAAAAAAGAATAAGAAGAAGTAGAGAGAGGAGCATAAATATAAAGAAAAATGGCAATTAATAAGTACATATCAATAATAACCTTGAATGTAAATGAATTCAATACTTCAATCAAAAGATACAGTGTAGGTCTGCTAGGAAGATGGCAGCGGGCAGGACCAGAGAGAGGGTGAGTGTGTGAGAGAGTGACATAGTGTGTGAGAAAGTGCAAGTGGATGTGAAGGTGGATGAACAAACTCATGCAGTGCAGAGACACACAGCAGAAGGTTCCTATGCTGTGGACAGGGAGCAGCTGGCCACTGTGATAAGCAGCTCTTCAGGGTGCTTCTCCCTGCACTGCGGGGAGGTCCCACCATTCTGGAAGATCCTGGGTCTTCCCTGGGAGGAGGCAGTGGGAGCAGCTAGGGCCCAGCAACCTGAGCCCACCAGTGCACCTGGCACCATCGGACCAGTGGACACCCTGTGTCAACACAGACCAGTGCACAGTAGTGGAGCTGCCAAGGTGCCAGTTGTAGAAGCTGCAAATGGCTGGGAGCCCAGCACCATCCCCCACAGTAACAACTCAATCAGAGTTGAGATATACTCCAGCAACAGAGGCTGGGGAGCAGACATTTATCCCCAGGCAACAGAAGCATAGACCAGCAGCCAAGACCCATCCCCAAAAACCACAGCAAAGGCTGAGCAGGAGCTAAGCCCCGCGGGGCAGCAGCACTCCCCAGCCACCAGCAGTGGAACCTGAGGCCCCACAGAGGCCTGTGCAACCCAGCAGCCCACAAGAGCAGTAGGAAGACGGGGCTTGAGAGGGACCAGTGAAATCCAGCTGCCAGCGGGAACTGCATGGTGCTGGGGCACCAGAGAGGCCTGTGCAACTCAGCTGCCCACAAGATAGGCATGTAGTTGGGTCTTCAGAAGGGACTGTGTGATCCAGCTCCCCATGGGATTAGTGGGAAGCAGGGGTTTCAACGGGGCATGTACAACACAGCTGCCCACAATATGGGCAGGGAGCATGGCTCCAACAGGGTCTGAGCTATAGAGCTACAGATGGCAACAGTGACCAGCTGGGAGCACAACTCCAGAGGGGTCCATGTGATCCAGCAGCAGAACCTACCAGGACACACCAAAACCAGCCCCCAGTAGTCAGTTCTTCAGGATCTACAGCAGGCAAGAAGTGACACACAACAAAACAGTCTGGGAGGCACAGTAGCCTTATATGATATACAATGAGCTGCCTACACATCCAAACATCCCTCACCGGATTTAGAGCTACCAGGTGGCAAAAATGGGGCAACAAAGAAACAACACCCAAAGGAAAGAAAAAGAGGAATCACCAGAAAAGGAACTACAGGAAATGGAAGACAGCAACTTGACAGATAAAGAATTCAAAGCAATGATTTTAAGGGTGCTCAAACAATTTGGTGAGAACTACAAGCAACTTAATAAGAATTATGAAGAGTTCACTGGGAACTACTTCAGCTTAACAAAAAGAGGTAGAAGCTATGCATAAAAATCAAGAGGAAATAAAGAATGACATAGCAGTTATGAAAAATACCTTAGAAGAGTTCAATAGTAGATTAGAAGAAGGTGAAGAACAAATCAGTGACATAGAAGACATGGTAGAGAAAAACAAATAGAGCAGCAAATGAAAAAAAAAATTAAAAAGCAGGAGGAAACTTTAAGGGAGCTGCGGGACAATACAAAACGTAACAACATCCATATTATAGAGATACCAGAAGGAGAAGAATCAGAGAAAGAAATAGAGTACCTATTCCTTGCCTTGCATTACTTTGAAGAAGTAATAACAGAAAACTTCCCTAAACTGGTGAAGGAAAAAGTCACACAAGTCCAGGAAACACAGAGTCCCAAGCAAGATGAACCCCAGAAGACCCACAGCTAGACACATCATAATAAAAATGCCAAACATTAAAGACAAAGAATCTTAAAGGAAGCAAGAGAGAGAGACAGAAAGTTACCTACAAGGGAGCTCCCATTAGACTGTCAGCTGATTTCTCAATAGAAATAATACAGACCAGAAGGGAGTGGCATGAACTGTACAAAGTAATGTAAGGCAAGGGTCTGAATCCAAGACTACTCTATCCAGCAAGGCTATCATTCAAAATTGAAGGAGAAATAAAGAGCTTCACAGATTTAAAAAAAAAAAAAAAAAAAAGGAAAGGACTTTACCACCATCAAAACAGCACTACAAGAAATGCTTGAAGGGACTGTTGTAAGAAGAAGAAACAGAGAAAGAGAGAGAGGAACACAGGCATAAAATTAAAATGGCAACTATCTATCAATAATTACTTTAAATGTAAATGGCTTAAATGTTCCAATCAAAAGACATAGGGTAGCTGATTGGATAAGAAAAACACGATCCATATATATGCTGTTTACAAGAGACCAACCTCACAACAAAAGACTCACAGAGGATGAAAGTGAAGGGATGAAAAAAATTTTTCAAGCAAATAAAATTTTTTAAAAAGCTAGTGTAGCAATACTCATATCTGACAAGATAGACTTCAAAACAAGAGCCATAATAAGAGACAGAGAAGGTCACTACATAATATTAAAAGGATCAATCCAACAAGAAGATATAACCGTGGTAAACATACACACACCAAATATGGGAGCACCAAAATCTATTTAAGAACTTCTGGAGAACTTCAAGGGAGAGATCAATAGCAACATGATCATAGTGGGTGACTTTAATATGCCACTGACACCACTGGATAGATCTTCTAGACAAAAAATTAACAAGGACATAAAGTCCTTACAGGACAAACTAGGTCAGTTGGACTTCATTGATATCTACAGAACAAATGGGTCACTAATGAGATCAAGGAAGAAATTAAAAACTTCCTGGAAACCAATGAAAACGAACATACAACAACACAAAACCTATGGGACACACTGAAAGCAGTCCTGAGAGGGAAGTTCATAGCACTACAGGCCTACCTCAAGAAATAAGAAAAATTCCTAATTGACTTTCTAACCCTACAACTTAAAGAACTAGAAAGTAAACAAAAAGAAAAACCCAGAGCTAGTAGGAGGAAGAAAATAGTAAAGGTCAGAGCAGAAATAAACAACATAGAGACTAAAAAAAAAAAAAAAAAAAAAAAAAAACAATTCAAAAGATCGATGAAACAAAAAGCTGGTTCTTTGAAAAAATAAACAAGATAGATGAACCTTTAGCCAGACTCACCAAGAAACTAAAAGAGAAAAATAAAATCTGAAATGAAAGAGGAGAAGTAACAACTGACACCACAGAAATACAAAGGATCACTGAAACATACTGTGAACAATTATATGCCAACAAATTGGACAATCTAGGAGAAATGGACAAATTTCTAGAAACGCACAGTCTCCCAAAACTGAACCAAGAAGAGATAGAAAACTTGAACAGACCAATAACAACAAAGGAAATTGAAGATGTAATTTAAAAACTCCCAGCAAACAAAAGCCCAGGCCCAGATGGCTTAACGGGGGAGTTTTACTGAACATTCAAAGAAGATCTAATACCTATTCTCAAACTATTCCAAAAAATCCAAGAAGACGGAACACTTCCAAACTCATTTAATGAGGCCAGCATAATCCTAATTTTAAAACCAGATAAAGACAATACAAAGAAAGAAAACTACAGGCCAATATCTCTTATGCCAAAATCCTTAACAAAATATCGCAAATCGAATCCAGCAATATATCAAAAAAAATTATTCATCATGACCAAGTGGGTTTCATCCCAGGCATGCAAGGATGGTACAATATTCACAAATCAATAAATGTGATACACCACATAAACAAAAGGAAAGATAAAAACCATATGATCATATCAATAGATGCTGAAAAATCATTAGACAAAATCCAGCACCCATTTCTGATAAAAACACTCAGCAATGTGGGAATAAAGGGATCATATCTCAACATAATAAAGGCCATATGTGAAAAACCTACAGCCAACATCATACTCAATGGGCAAAAACTAAAAGAATTCCCCTAGGAATGAGAACAAGACAGGGATGCCCACTTTTGCCACTCTTATTTACCATAGTACTGGAAGTCTTGGCCACAGCAATTAGAAAAGAAGAAGAAATAAAAGGCATCCAAATTGGAAAGAACAAAGTAAAACTGACATTATTTGCAGATGACATGATATTGTATGTAGAAGCCCTAAAGACTTCACCAAAACAACTACTAGATCTAATAAATGAATTCAGCAAAGTAGAGAAAATACAAAATTAATGTCAGTGGCATTTTTTATACACCAATAATGAACTATTAAAAAGAGAAACTAAGTAAACAATCCCATTTACTATTGCAATGAAAAAAAACAAAAAAGTACCTAGTAATAAACTTAACCAAAGAGGTGAAAGACTGGTACTTGGAAAACTATGGTACACTGAAGAAACAGAGGAAAATACATACAAATGGAAGCATATACCATGTTCATGGATTGGAAGAATTAACATCATTAAAATGCCCATACTACCCAAAGAAATCTGAAGATTCAACACAATTCCTATTAAAATACCAGTGGTGCTCTGGCTGGTATGGCTCAGTTGGTTGGAGCATCATCCTATGCTGATGCTCCAGGACTGAAGGGTCACGGGTTCAATTCCCAGTCAGGGCACACACTCAGGTTGCAGGTTTGAGCTCCAGTTGGGGCGTGTATGAAAAGCAACTAATTAATGTTTCTCTCTCACATTGATCTCTCTCTCTCTCTCTCTCTCTCTCTCTCTCTCTCTCTCTCTCGTTCCCTCTCCCTTTCCCTTCCCCTCTCTCTAAAATCAATATAAGGCATATCCACAGGGGAGGATTTTTAAAAATTTTAATTAAAATACCAATAGAATAGTTTAGAGACCTAGAACAAATATTTCAAAGATTTATATAGAACCATAAAAGACCCCAAATAGCCTTAGCAATCTTGAGGGGGAAAAAAAAATAGGAGGGATCACAATTTCAGATATCAAACTCTACTACAAAGCCATTGTAATCAAAACAGCCTGGTACTGGCACAAGAACAGACATATAGATCAATGGTACAGAACAGAGAACCCAGAAATCAGCCCAAGACATTATGCTCTCAGATTAACATTTGACAAAGGAGGCAAGACCACACAATGATGTAAAGACAAGTCTCTTCAATAAATGGTGCTGGGAAAATTGGACAGGTATATATATGCAAAAAAGTAAAACTAGACCACCAACTTACACCACGCATAAGAATAAAGTCAAAATAGATGAAAGACTTAAATGTAAGTTATAAAACCATAAAAATCCTAGAAGAAAACATAGGCAATAAAATCTCAGACATCTTGCATAGCAATATTCTTGCCAACGTATCTCCTAGGGCAAGGTCAACAAAAAAAGTAACCAAATGTGACTACATCAAATTTAAAAGCTTCTACAAAAGATACCAGCATAAAATGAAAAGGGAAACCAGTGTAAGAACAATAAGGGGTTAATTTCCAAAATATATAAAGAACTCATACAACTTAACACCAGGAAGACAAACAATCTAATTAAAAAATGGGCAAAGGACCTGAATAGACACTTCTCCAAACAGGACATATAAATGGCCAAGGGACATAAGAAAAAATGTTCAACATCACTAATCATCAGAGAGATGCTAATTAAAATGACTATCACCTCACACCTGTCAGAATGGCCGCCATCAACAATTCATCAAACAACAAGTGCTGGCGAGGGTGTGGAGAAAAGGGGACTCTAGTGCACTGCCGGTGGGAATGCAGCCTGGTGCAGCCACTATGGAAAACAGTATGGTGTTTCCTCAAAAAATTAAAAATGGAACTTCCATTTGACCCAGTGATCCCACTTCTAGGAATATACCCTAAGAAGCCTGAAACACCAATCAGAAAGAATATATGTACCCCCATGTTCATAGCAGCACTATTTACAGTAGCTAAGATCTGGAAACAGCCCAAGTGTCCATCAGTAAGATTAAAGACGCTGGGATCGAACCTGCTGTCACCGTCCACCGGGGAGTTCGCGTGACTCTCCCCTGATTACGGAAGAGCAGAAAATTGCTCTGACTCAGACTGAAGAGAGAAACCGAAGGCACCTTGCCTGGGGGAGACAGCGGATGGGAACTGGAACTGGGGGCGAGGCTGGGGGAGGGGCTGCTGTGCCGGGAGGGAGAGCAATGTCAGGGGCATGCGGGGTAGGGGGGCGCAGCCAGGGCAGGGTGTCCTGGTGGCTGGCTCTGGTGGGATGCCACGTCTCCTCAGCAAAGGGTGCTGGGGTGAGGACAGAGGACAGGTGGAGAAGTGGCCAGTGCCCCAGAGCCGGAGCTGGCTCTATGGGGTGGCTGGGAGAGCCCCTGCCCCTGGCTTACTTAGGAAAGCAGGCTGTAGCCAGGCTCCCCATCAGGACAGGGGAAGGCAAAGAGCAGGTGGACGGTGGAGAGTCAGCTGCCACAGGCGGGCTCTCTGGGCTCTGCCCGGTCCCGGGCAGGCTGAGGGTTCAAGAGGGAGGAGGCAGGACAGGATCCCTGCCCTTGGGTCATCTCAGACCGATGGAGGAGATGGAGTTAGCATCCTAACCACAAGTAAGACTCAAAGCAACACTACAGGCCAGTGCCGGACATAACAGGACTCTAACCGCAGGAGGGGGGAGTCTGCTGGGCGGGGCTGCTGGGCGGGGCCGTCGGAGGGGAGGAAGGGGGGGAGAGAGAGAAAGAGAGAGAGACACTGATGTGAGAGAGACACACCGAGTGGTCACCTCCCGCACCCCAGCCAGGGCTGGGACAAACTGCAACCGACATACGTGTCCTTGGCCAGAATCGAACCCGTGACTCTTCGGTCCACGGGCCGATGCTCCAACCGCTGAGCCACACCGGCCAGGGCTGGGACAAGCAATATTCTGAAGGGCCCTGCCCTGTTCATGAGTCCCCCAGCTCCCCACCCCCAACGCTTAGAAAGGTCAGTCCTCTTTGACTCTCTCCCCTCCCCAAGGACTCCTCAGTCCCCACCCCAGTCCCCGCGCAGACCCCGCTACTCGACTGTGCTCGTCCCTACTACAGGGTGTCAACAGCTGACCCGGACGGGTTGTCGTTTAACCCAAGGGGGATGTTTACTTCCTGTCCGCCATTTGGCCCTTCATCTGGGCAGACCTCAGAACTCAAGAGGGTCACCCCTGCCTCCCAAAGCTACATGGAGTCCCCCCAGAAAGCCTGAACTGCAGCGCCCCAGAAACAGAAGTCTGGTTGCCCGGCTTGACGACGGTGGGTCCCATCTACCCCGTCCAGGGGTAGCCACACTGGGCAAACAGCACCCGCCGCTGTCTGTGGGCAGAGAGCCACCTCCCAACCACCCACCACAGCCGCGAAGTCTGCTGGGCGGAGGTGTGCAGGGCCTGGTTGGAGGCGCGCACTCAGCTATCTGAGCAGGTGGTCTCAAGGTCGTGAGGCCGGCACCTGAATGAGTCGTCGGGGAGTCAGACCTGCAGCCCAGGCGGCCAGCTGCGGCCGAGGCAGATCCTCTGCAGGCAAGTGGAACCGAGTGCAGCAGCCTCGGCCCGGCCCGGCCCGCAGCGGGAGGCCGGTCTGCAGGCGCGTGGCCCCGGCCTGCTGGGAAGGAGGGCCGAGGGCCAGCCCGTGGACTCAGGGCGGCCGTCTGACGCTGGGGACCCTGTGCCTGAGAAACGCGACTATTTTCATGCTGTTTCTATTTTCTGTGATGACGTTTCTTTTGTTCTCTTAGTGCTGTGACAGCCTCTGCCAAAGGCCAGCAGAGCCCGCTGGTGTGGCTCGTGGCTGAGCATCGACCTGCACCAGGAGGTCACTGGTTCGATTCCCGGTCAGGGCACATGCCCAGGTTGTGGGCCTGATCCCCAGTAAGGGGCGTGCAGGAGGCGGCCAGTCCATGTTCTCTCTCATTGATGTTCTCTCTCTCATCGATGTTTCTCTCTCTCTGTCCTTCTCCCTTCCTCTCTCTCTAAAATCAATAAAGAAAAAACAATTGTGATGCTGAGAGGAAACAGCAGGAGGGTTCGGGACACACCCCTGGAGCCTGGCCGGGAGGGGGACCAGGATGGTGGCCGGGAGGCTCCTCCCTCCTGCCCTGGCCCTTTCCTGAGCCCTTTCTCAAAGGGGCGAGAAGGGTTCCCTCTGAACAGAGTCCGTTTCCCTGGACTTGACTGGGCAAGACAGCGGGCTGCCCGCTCACTGACCGCCCGCCCCAGGGCAGCCGGAGCTCCCCGCAGGCCGGTCTAGGACATGCGCCCGTGAGCGGCTACCTGGTTCTCTGAGTGCCCTCTGGGTGCTGAGGCCGGGAGGGGAGCACCCAGGTGTTAGCCAGCGGAGGGCGCCCTGCCTTGGGGACGGGAAGTCGGGCACTGGGCTAGGTTCTCCCTGGACCCCGCTCTCCCCTGGGTTCCGAGTCTCCCTCCCAGATGACCCTCTGCAGCCCCGACCACGCTCGGCTCACAGTCAGTAGAACCAAGTCGGGGGGTGGGGGGAACCTCAGTTTCTCCCTGGGCTCCGCCTACTCTGTGGTGAGGAACTAGGTAAGGCTCCGGGGTTGTAGACCAGCGGTACCTCTGAGGTTTCCTGGGGGGCAGGGGGCACAGAAAGGTAGAAAGGACCAGCGACAGTCCCAGAGGCTGTCCCCTCTGACATTAAATTACCTGTGAGCAAACTGCCCCTGACACACCCTGGAAGGCCTGGCCCTGCCCCTCCGGGCTGTTCCGGACCAGACGGTTGTCCTAGGCAGCTGAGCAGCCCCCCGAGAGAGGGGTCCGTAGGCAGAGAACCAGCAACAACACAGGACAGTAGGTGGACGGCGTCGCTGGGCGAGAGGATTTCAGTTGGAGGTGTGACGTGTCCCCCTGCGGCTGTCAGAGGGGGGCCCGGAGCGGAGGTCAGGAAGCGGGGACTCAGTAAGAGTGAGGGAGGGGGGCTGGAGGGAGGGGCCAGGACGGCTGTGAACCTGCCGCCCTGTCCTCCCGTGTCCAGCCGTAGCCTCAGCAGGACGACAGTAACACCTGCTCCGGAGCCGGGAGGGCGGCTCGGTCTGCCTTGTCCACGACAGAACAGTGAGGGCTGGAGGGCAGGTCACTTGTCCGGACGGTGGACGGTGCAGACGGTCAGGACCCCCTGCGCGTCCCTCTCCTGGGAACCCCCAGACGGGACTCTCCGACCTGCAGGACCACAGGCAGCACCCGCCCAGGTTGCGGCTTCGGGTTTCAGGGGGCCGGAGGGTTCTGAGCTCCCCCAGACTGCGGGGCAGCCACACCACGAGCACCAGGGGAGGTGGCCGACCGGAGGGCGGGAGGCGAGGAGGGACACACACGCCATGACGCCTGTGTGTGAGCTCCCGCCCACTTTGTCAAAGCTCCCGCCTCGGGGACCCCCACTCCTGACCCTCCAGCTTTGTGATGTCATCATCATGAACAAGCTCTTCCTTCTCTCTGCCAAGCCTGCAGGGGGGGCACCTCCGCCCTCCAGCCCAGCTCGTTTGCACACACCCACCGTGCCCCAGAATGACCCTGAGGGTCAGGTGCTCTGTGGGAAACAGCCCAAGGAAAACCGAGCCCCCTTTAGGAGCTGATCGTATTATACCCCAAACGAAGGAAGGAGGGGAGAAGGGAGGTTATGCTGAGATGAGAGAAAGATGAGAAATGAGGTGCTCAGAGGCCCCCCAACCAGGCAGGGTGCCTCGGGACAGCAACACCAGCCTGGGAACCAGGGAGCAGCTGAAATCTGTCTGAGAGCCGGAGAGACTGAGTCGCCAGCCTTGGCTCAGACCTGCGCCCCTGGCCTGGGCTTTGACCCGGTCCCGGAAACAGTCTACTACAAACCGCCCACCTGGGACCTGTTCCTTCTGGTCGAAGCCCAGGGAGGTGAAGGGAATTGGGCTGAGGCTGCGCACACGGTGTCGCTGGTTGGCTGGGAAGAACTGGGTGCCTGGAGCATCCGTAAGGTGCTCCCCACCTGGAACTGGGGCTCACTCCGGACAGCAGCGCCCCATCCTGGAGCTGACTGGAACCCTGAGAGAAGAGGGGAGCTTGCGCATTCAGAACGGGAGAGAAACTCACAACGATGCCCAGCTTTGCCGAGCATGTCACTTCCTTCCCGCCAGCCCAAACCTCCTCCGTCTTTCAAAACCCAGCAGAAATGCAGCCTCCTCCAGGAAGCCTTCCCTGACCTCCCAGGGAAGTCTAGTCTCTCACCCACTACTGTACCTGCACTGGTGTCACGGGCTCCGTCTCCTCCTCCCCTGTACGGTGCCAACATGCCTGGGCTTGGCGCTCTGCAGGGCGGAGCCAGGTCGGGGTCAACATCCCGGAAAGAGATCCCCTAACGCCTGGTGATGAAGGAAGATGGTAGAGAGGGCGGCTCACTGCGGAGCTGGACAGGACCACAGGGCGGAAGACGGTGCAGGACACTTGGCCTGGAAGAGCCATTGCTCACCACCTCGACTCCAGAGCACTTGGGACCAAGTAGAAAGGAAGGCTGGGGACCTGCGCAGTGCGTAGGGCTCTCCTGGGAGGGGCGGTGCTGGCTACTGGGAGAAGCTTTTCTTTATTTTTAATCCTCACCCAAGGACATGTTTCCATTTTTGTTCAGATAGAGTGGGAGGGGGAGAGAGGAAGAGAGAGAGAGAGAGACATCAACGTGAAAGGGACGCATCAACTGGTTGCCTCCCACACGACCAGCAACAAATTGCAACCGAGGTCCATGCCCTTGACCAGAATCGAACCCGCCACTCATTGGTCCGAGGGCCGATGCTCTAACCGCTGAGCCAAACCGGCCAGGGCAAGAAGAAGCTTTAAAAGAAAAAAATCCCCCCCCCCCAGTGATGTTGGTCGCGGCAGCGGCAGAAATAACCTCGTCCATCTGTTCCACGTCTTTGTCCAGATGCCGTGTTCACCTCCAGCAATCCAAGGCGGTCGCGCGCGATCCTCCTGCCTCGCCGTGTGCGTGTTTTCCTCCGGGTTTCTGGGCGCGGGGGAGGTAGGGGCACCGCTCCCGCATCCTCCTGTGCGGGTTCCATCGGCTCCATCGTCCTGAAGTTTGCAGCTGTCGCCTGGTTGTCCTCCTGCCTCCGGTCGTATTTTCTTTTTTTTTTTTTTTATCCTCACCCGAGGACACTTTTTCATTCTTTGTTCAGATAGAGCAGGAGGGAGAGAGAGAGAGAGAAACATCGATGTGAAAGGGACACATCGAGTGGCTGCCACCCGCACGACCAACCAGGGCCGGGGACAAACTGCAACCGAGGTACATGCCCTTAGCGGGAACTGAACCCGGGTCTCTCCGGACCGCAGGCCGACGCTCTAACCGCTGAGCCAAACCGGCCAGGGCTCCGGTCGTATGTTCCTGTTTCCTTGCACGACGGCTCGTTTTTTGTTAGGCGACAAACACTGTGACGTTTACACTGGGTTCTGGACTTCGTTGTTCTGGTTCTGTTTTTTGGAGTCACTTTGACCCTTTTCTGGTCTAACACAGGTCGGGGCAGCCTTGGCCTCGGGCTGAGGGGTAGCCCCCCAAAAACTTGGCCCCGTGTTCTACCAGCTCTCTGCACTCTTGGGGGGGAGGGCGTCGGAACTGTCCCCAGCCTTCGTGAACCCCAGGAGTCGTTCAGTCTCCTGCTTTCCGGCAGTCCTTTCCCGAACCGGGGGTGTTTCACCCCAGCTGTGCTCAGATCAGGGTTCAGCCGAACTTTCAAGGGTCCTTCTGCAAGCCCCAGAACTCTCCGTGGAGCGTCCCCCCCCCCTTGTCGAACTCTAAGTCCCGTGTACTCAGCTTCTCAGCCCACCCCCAGGCTCCGTGTGGGGTCCCCCTTCCTCGTCGGGGCCTGGAATCTCTCCAGGAGGTGAACTGATGTGGCCGTGGTCTGCCTTCCTTCTGGCAGGGACCACCTGTTACCTGCGGTCCAACCTGTGAACGTGGTTCATTCCCAACGGTGTCCAGGGTCCAGCTGTTTTCACCAGATGGGGAATTGCCCTCGCGGTTCCCCTCACGGCCTGGGGGAGGCGCCTTCTGCGCAGTGAATGTTCAGTGCAGGGGCCTGTGGGGCTTCCAGATGCTCCAGGCCCCGCCGGGGGGGGGGGGGCGCCACACTGACTAACTGCACAGACTCTGACCTCGAGGACCTGACAGTCCGGTGAGCACAGGGCAGACAGTAAATAATAATAACAAACGAAGTGCATAGTGACGTGTCACATTAGGAGGTGAGATGCTTTGGGGGAAATCGCGCAGGAGAGAAAGGAAGAGCGGGGATGTGCTGGGGAACAGAGCAGTATTTAAATAGGGTGCTCAGCATGGACCCTGCACCAGGAGGTCGCCGGTTTGATTCCCGGCTGGGGCACATGCCCAGGTTATGGGCTGAATCCCCAGTGGAGGGTGTGCAGGAGGCGGCCAATCCATGCTCTCTCTCATCGATGTCTCTATATCCTCTCCCTCTCCCTTCTTCTCTCTCTAAAATCAATCAATAAGTAAATAAAAAGGAGAGAAGCCAGGGGGGCTCCTCTGGGTTCTGGCCTGAGCAGAAGGAAGGTCTTGCCCTTGACCAGTAGAGGGACGTTACAGCCAACAGGTGTGGGCCAGGGGAGGTCGGTTTGATTGTGAGCACGCTATTGAGAGATGTCTACCAGTCCCCCAGCCGGAGATGCCCAGGGGGCAGCTGGACATGGTCAGGAGTTCAGTGGAGAGATCCAAGACGGTGTGGAAGGAATGAAACGGGACGGAACCCACTGCTGAGGCTCCTGGTGATGCCCGAAGGTTCCCCAAAGCACCCCGGGGAGCCCCTCTGCCTCCACAGACGGGGCGGGCGTTTGCAAACCAGGAAGCCTCCTCCTCCCTCTTAGTCCAAGACACTTGGCCCAAACCACTAAGGGCCACCAGGGAGCGTCGCTGCCCAGGAGCCGTACGGCAGGACCTCCAAGAGAAGGCCACTTCAGTGACCCGGCCCCCCGGCCTGTTGTCTACCCTTGGTGGGCGCCCTGGTTCTCAGGCGTGACTCCGGACAGTGATATCTGCTCCCCTGGCTCTGGGAGGCTCACCTCAATACTCCACGCCCGACACTCAGGACCCCCAACACGGCCTTGCCCCTCGGACCCTGTAAAGAGAAAGGCCAAGAGCCCTGGGGTCAGGAAGTCTCTGTCCTACACCCTTTTACTCTAATGCTCCCCAGCTGGAAAGAGGGGTCCCTCGAGCACCCTTTCTTTCCTCCTCTCTGCCCTGCTTCTCCCCCTGCTCAGGGCTCTGCTCCTCGTTGCCCCCGTCTCTCCTGTGCTCTCCTCACCCCACCCCGCAGGCCCTCCCCCCTGCTCTCGCCTCTCACTCATCCGCCCTGTGGCAGGTGAGGCTTGTGTGGACTCCAATGAAGGTCCTTTCTGGTCTTTACCCTGGTGAGACCCGAGAGTAACTTGGCACCCAGAGTCCTCTTGCTCCAAAGGGCTCCCTTCCTCAGACACACCAGGTCCTCTGGTCCTCCCCACGTCAGCATGCTGTCTTCCTGTTCTTATGCCATCCTGACCTGGCCAAGTGACCACCCCCAGGAGACAAGTATTTTCACCCCCTGCCTCTCGGGCATTGCACACATGCACACACGCACACATGTGCGCATACATGTGTTCGCACATATGCACACACATATACTCACACGTGTGTGCTCACATGTGCACACATGCATGCACATGTGTGCTCACGTGTGCACATGCACACACGCTCACATGCATACTAGTGCGCACACTCACATGCATACTAGTGCACTCACACGCATGCACATGAGCATGCACACATATGCACACAGCCACGCATATGCACATGCACACATGTGCTCACACATGCACACACAAGCGTGTTCATGCACATGCACATATGCTCACATGGATACTAGTGCACACACTCACACGCATGCACACACCCACACACAGGTACATGCTCACACATGCACACACAAACGTGCTCGTACACACGCACATATGCTCACACGCATACTAGTGCACACACACATGCACACGCACACACGCTCATATGTATATTCGTGCACTCACACTCATGCACATGCACACACTCACATATGCACATGCACACACATGTGCTCACACATGCACACAAAAATGTGCTCACATGCACACACGCACGTGTGTTGCTCTCTAGGTGCTGGTGAGGGCCGTGACAGAGTGATCCACGGCTCCTTTTACTTTTGCTGCTGCTGTAATATATGGGCAGCGGGAACCACGAGAGAAATGAGGCATGAAAATTAATGTGCTTTACAACCCTCATGAATATTTAAGAGCTGATGAATATGTAACTACATTTCTTTTCTCCTCCATTAGTGCCTGCTTTGAGTTACTCTATGGCTCCCTTTGGCTCCTTTGGGGGCTGATCGGCTAGACTGATTTTTAAATTAGTTTCACAAGTTCCTGCAGCTCTTGGGGGTCCCCACCTCCAGTCCTGAGAAGAAGGTGTGTCCCTTTAAAACTCCCCGGGAAGGCCTAGCAGAGACGGGAAGAGAAGAGACCTCTTTCACCCTCACTGTGGGAGCCCAGAGAGAGGGGCTGAGAGACGACACAGCACAGTGGACTCACAGAAGAGTCCCTTTTGAGGAAAGACCTTCTCTGAGCATCACCTGCCCCTGGAAGTCCTCACTCCGAAGCCATCACGAGTCTCTCAGGGCCCTACCTCAGGGTGGCCTTCAGAAACCAAGAAATTGCACAGCAAAATGTTCCTTTCTTCCTACTGAGAAGCCTTCAGTGTTACGCTCACGGTCTGGTCCTTTGCAACCAGCGCCAAGCCCCTGGAACCAGTTGCTCCAGCTAGAGCCATCCCTTGCAGTATCTGGGTCATCTCTCCGGCCTCCCCTCCCGAACATGCTTCCTGCCCTCTCGGACCATCTCACCTGAGCTGTGGAGGGACAGCTGCTCCCCCGCTGTCCGCAGCCATCGGCCACCCTGGAGCGCGACAGCAGACGCAGCAGGCGTTGTGCCAGGGCAGCAGAATTTTTCCTGGAGCCCGAGGCAGAATTCAGCCCTGAGCTGGCACCCTGTGCAAGGGATGCTGGGTCCGGACTGGGAGGAAGGTGCTGTGGGGGTGGAGGGGGGCATGGGGTGTGAGGGTCCTCTGTGTCACCACATTTCAGAATGCACCCCGACCTGGCTGCAGGGCTGGGGCCAGGATGTGCAGGAGGCCCTGAAGCAGCCGGCACCTGGGGTCCCATGTCAAACAGACACAGCTAAGTCCTGCGGTGCTCCCCCCGCCATGTCCGTCTTCAGGGCCCCTGTCTCACCCTCATTTCACACAGAGCCAGGAACTGTGAGGACGCCACACCCTGTTTTGATCATATTTCTTCCCTTCTAATGATCCTAAGGGCTCCTCATTTCCAGCTTATCAAATTCATATATGACCTTGCCCCTCAACCATCAGCTATCCAGGTCCCTCCTCACCCTAAGCCCCCCCCCCACTCGTAGGCTCATCCAAGCTAACATGCCCCCCCCCAATCCTTTCACCCCTTTGCCCCAGACCCTCCACTTTCCTCTGACGTCACCTATTCTTTTGTTCCCTCAAAACTCTTCTCAGAGCCACCTCCTTCAGGAAGCCTTCCCGGGTTTACCGCCGAGCAGAGTCCACAGGGTGTTTACTGGCACCATCTTCGTGTGTGGGGTGGTGAAAGGGCTGCTTCTCATGCAGTGTCCACACCAGAGGGGCACACAGACGGCAGTCAGTGCCACCGCCCCCTGGACTGGCACACAGCGGGTCTGCGCGGACACACGCATCTGCCCATTTCACTGGCCCTGGCACCTGGGTGGGCACCTGCACCTTCAGATGACCTCACTCCATCTCCTGTCCTGCCACAGGAGTGTCCCAATTTGGAAGCAGGGTCTCTTCTCCCTCCCAACTCCTCCATTCGCACCCTGGGACCTCACACACAGAGCCCTGAGCGCCACAGGGAGAAGGGGTGGCTGTAACAGGGGGTTCGCCCGATCGGACACAGAGGAGCCCTGAGCAGCACCGCCAGGAACCAGCTTCTGGGCCTGGCTCTGCCCTGCCTCCTTGACCAATCTGCTAATATTCTCGGGGCCCCACTTCTTGAGCATCTACATGGGATACAAAGCTGTCTCTACATCGAAGGACCTCGTGGCAATGTGCCAAACGGTGCGTAAGTATCAGGGATCTCTGCTAGACAGTAGCGGACAGCAGCTGTTCTAGGAATCACTGCACAGCGTGTGCCTCTCCCAGCGCCCTCGGGCCTGGCCCCTCTTGCCATCTCCCCGTGGCCAGGGGAGAGACGGAGATGCCCAGCTGACCAGTGCCCGTCGGGACAGGCAGCTCATTATCTTGCCGGGTTCTCCCAGCAGCGACGCCCCGCTCAGCCCCCCGCCCCACCCGCTCCCGGCTGCCTGGCGAGAGCACAGACGAGCGCGTCTCTGCGGAGCGCGCCCGACGCACGATCACCCATCAGAAGGCTGACTGCGCGCCCGCCCGCCCCGAGCGCCTGCACCTGCTGACGGCCCAGCGCCTGGACCGGGAAGCGGGGGCCGTTCTCTGTGAGCATTGCTGGGGGCCTCGGAGGGGGCCCCAGACTCTGGCTGTGCACAGGGAGGGGGCTGGAGGGAGGGGTTCCACAGGTCCCTCCTTCTCATTACCCGAAGAGTTAGCGTCCAGCCACCCACCTGGACGCCCCTGTAGGGAGATGTATCCACCTGAGCTCCCCATCCCCCGCCCGCGGCTTCTCTGCCCTGCACCTGGGCGGGCGCCGGGTGAGATTTGCCCCACTCCCCACTGCACCGCCCGGCGGGGTGTCTCCCGGCTCGGGGGCCCCAGCAGCAGCCGAGGCAGGCAGGTGGCCCAGTTCTCCAGAGCGGGGGGTTCGAGGCAGAGCAACAGAGCCGCCGCCCCCCACTTCCTGCCCCCGCCCCCCCCCCCCGTATGCCTTCCCCAGGGAAGCCACTCCCGAAAACCCCACACGAAAACCCCTCACGCAAACCTCCCAGGCGGCAGGTGATAGACTTCACCTCGGAAACCATGTCTTCTGCCTGCAGGGCGCCCCACCCCCCAGGAAAAGGACGCAGGCGCGGCCCAGCAGAGGTCTGCTCTCCACGCACCTGTCTCCGGACAGAGTCTGTTTCTAGGAAGAGGTGGGCAACTGGGCTGGGCACCAGACTCCCCCAACTCATTTTTCCGAGTGGGGTATGGTCAGAGTTGGGAGAGAAGCAGAGAACGTTTGGGGATCCTTGGGAGGCAGCCCCCCCAGATGGACTGTCAGGGGCTCCCCACTGTCTGTCCTAGGAATTTCGTTTTTTGAGAGCAGAGGCTCTGAAGGGGGCTGGTTCTGCTTTTCTTCTTACTGTGGAATGACCTTCATGGGAAAACAGAGGCAACCCCCTCACCCCCAAACATCTCGGCACCTCCCACCTTCTGCCAGGCTGTGGGCGCAGGGCCCCCAGGGATCATGCTGTCCTCTGCTGATCCCCACGCCGGAACCCCAGTTTCCTGCCCCCAGGGGTATCCCTGCCTGGTGCCGTCTCGGGGCTTCTAGGGGTTTATGCTCCAAATCTAACCCCAGAATGACCCCAAGCCAGACCTTTCCAGACCTTTCTGGGACACCCACACCAAGGGCTAGTGCCTCCCCCATCCAGCTCATACTCCAGTCCCCACAGGAGCTCAGCTCTGCAGGAGGGACAGCTCTATGGGCCACACGGAGACCAACGGGATGTGACTAAGCCACCATGAATAGCCCTTAGGAGCTGGCAGGTTGTCCAGGGTCCCCGCCCTCCCTGGGCCAAGCAGAGATCCCAGGGCAACTCTAGCCTGTCTCCTCTCTCCCTCCCTGCTCCAGCCACGTCAGCCAGATGGGCTCTGTCTTATTTCTCTTGGATTTGGCTACAGGAGCCAATGGAATTTCAGGCCATTGATTGTTCAAAAGGCCAGCCCGGACCGTGTGGCTCAGTGGTTGAGCGTGGACCCTGCACCAGGAGGTCACCGGTTCGATTCCTGGTCAGGGCACATGCCCAGGTTGTGGGCCCGATCCCCAGTGGGGGGCGTGCAGGAGGCGGCCCATTGATGTTCTCTCTCATCGATGTTTCTCTCTCTCCCTCCCTCTCCCTTCCTCTTTCTCTAAAATCAATAAAGAAAATATTTTGAAGCACACAAAAGGCCAGCTATATCATGGGTCAGAAAACTAGTTTGGCATGCCCAGCAGAAGAGTGGCTCAGCCCTGGCCTCAGCTTTGCTCCACTCTGGAGGACCGGGGGGGGGGGGTGTCAACCTCCCCAGGAAGTTCCGGGAGGTCATCCTCTCCCCATGGCCAAGGTGGGCCTTCTTATCAGCTAGTTACCCAGGTGAGTTGCGTTACAGCAGTACCTCTCCTTTATGTCAGCCCTCACCCCAGCGCACACATGCACAGCCCACTGACACGACACACACGGTCGTCTTTCATGCGTACATACATGCAGGCACCAGAGCCTGCCCCCGCTCACCCACAGGGACACGTCACACACACTCTTGCCTTTGTACACGTGAGACTGTCCGCAAGTCCAGGGAAAAGGCCTTCCCCGTGCCTGAGCAATCTGGTCTGGAAAGACCTCCCGACACAAACTAGGTGACCTCCGGTATCTGGGGATCAAAGTGGCTCTGGGCTAAACGGATGCAGAACCATGGACAGCTCCCGCCCCACCTCCCTCCTCTGGGGGCAGCTGTTCACCTGGGCAACAGCAGCTCCTGCTCAGAGCCGGCTGGAGTCGCTGATTAGCTGGTGATCATAACGGCGACTTTCAGCTCCGGGAGCCCATTCTGCACCCGTCACGAGCCAGCCCTTTGTGGGACCATCTTTTATGTCCTCACAACCTCCCCAGATGCGGCTCGTATCATCCCCCCTCTACAAAACTCGTGCTCGCCCTGGCCGGTTTGGCTCAGCGGTTAGAGCGTCGGCCTGCGGTACAGAGAGACCAGGGTTCGGTTCCCGCTAAGGGCATGTACCTCGGTTGCAGTTGGTCCCCGGCCCTGGTTGGTCGTGCGGGTGGCAGCCACTCGATGTGTCCCTTTCACATCGATGTTTCCCTCTCTCTCTCTTCCTCTCTCTCCCTCCCACTCTATCTGAACAAAAAATGGAAAAATGTCCTCGGGTGAGGATAAAAAATTAAAAAAAAACTCGTGCTCATAAAACTCAGCACGGTCCCTGAGCTTGTCTGGAAACAGAAGCCAGGGCCCCAGATGCCAGGGGCCCCTGCTGAGCTGCACGTACTTCCGACGGCAATACCTTCGCCAGACAGCGTCCCCCTGAAAGCAGAGGGCAGAAGACTGGCAGGCACTGACCCACAGCAACACTTCCTCAGTGTCGGCCGCCCACACACTCTCCACCAGCCGGCCGGCCCGCTGGGGACAGGACATCAGAAGGTGTGCTGGGTCGGCCTCGCAGTGTGCGAATACTTCCGCGGCCCGAAAGTCAAGGTCTGGCCGAGCCAAAGTCATGGACATTGTGCAAAGGTGACACTGGAGAGGCCCGGAGAAATGTGTGGAAGTGAGACCATGTCAGGACGATGAGATGTCTCATGACTCACCGGTGGAGAGAAAGAAGGATAATCAGGCAGTTGTCAGGAGCACCCCGTCCAGGCCCCTCCACCTCCCCCATTGGAGCCGTAAAAGTACCGAAAAAGGTAAAGGTTCCATTTACTGAAAGAGATAATTATAAGTAAGAATGAGGGCCCAGCTGGTGTGGCTCAGTGGTTGAGCGTCGACCCTACACAAGGTGGTCACCGGTTCGATTCCCGGTCAGGGCACATGCCCAGGTTGTGGGCCTGATCCCCAGTGGGAGGCGTGCAGGAGGCGGCCAGTCGATGTTCTCTCTCATCGACGTTTCTATCTCTCTCTCCCTCTCCCTTCCTCTCTCTAAAATCAATTAAGAAAAAAATTTAAAAAGAATAAAATTGAGAATGATGGCTGAGGAGTTTCGCTAAGGCAACGAAACAGATGACCACAAGAAACAGGACATTGTTGCCTAGAAGGTTGTGACATGCTCTCTGGGTGGACAGAAGAAAGCCATCTGTCTCCCAGATAAACTCAGAAGAGACAACCCCTTTGGCAGGAATGTGGTCATTGATGAACCCCTGGTGCCCAGCTGACCCGGGATCAGAGAGCCAACATCTCTTCGGGGGAACTCCAACTCCCCAGATGTTTTCTTTTTTCTTTATTGATTTTAGGGAGAGGGAGGGAGGGGAGAGACATAGAAACATCGATGAGAGAGAACATCGATTGGCTGCCTCCTGCACGCCCCCCACTGGGGATCAGGCCTACAACCTGGGCATGTGCCCTGACCGGGAATCGAACCTGCGACCTCTAGGTGCAGGGCCGACGCTCAACCACTGAGCCACACCAGCCGGGCCAACACCCCAGCCTTTAAAAAAGTGAGTCAATCTCACGAGCTGCTTGGTTTTCAACATCACTGCCCACCTCCCCCATCACACCCCTCCCCCATCCCCCCGTGGCTCAGCCAATCAAGCTTTATCTCCCATGTCAGGATCTGAACATTCAAGAAATCTCTGTTCAGCACGAGAGGCAGGACCTGTGGAACCGTGAGCATCCCCACCCCCACTCCGCCGAGAAATGTGTAAGAGGTTTGGACCCAAAGCAGAATCACCGATTTGGGTGCCTCATCGTTCTCTCCAGACTTGACTCCAAACGACTTTGAGGTATTCCCAAGGGCACAGCTCACCCTAAAAAGATCAGTGGTCGCCAGCACTCAAGTCATCGCCGTCCGAAGGGGAGTTCCGCAGGTTCTCTGAAGTGGGACAGGACCGGACCACCTGCCAAGCTTCCCAGGTGGACAGACTGAAGGGGAAGCGTGCACTTGGTGTAAAAGTTCTGAAACATGAGGAAAAAACGTGGTGTAATTTTTCTTGTCACATCAGCAGGCAGCTCCTACCAGCGGACCCTCATCCTTCCTCACGTCAGCTGATCGTTACCTGGAGCCTGAAGGTGAGAAGACAGGGGGCTTGGAAAAGGGGCGCCTTCCTCGCCGGATCGGGAGACCTGGGTTGGATTCTGCTTCACCTTTGATGACCTGTGACTGAGGACCTGGCCCCCTTTGAAGCTCCGGTGTCCTTATTTATAAAATGGTACTGGCGTGCCCTGGCTGTTTGGCTCAGCGGTTAGAGCGTCGGCCCGCGGACCAGAGAGACCTGGGTTCGGTTCCCGCTAAGGGCACGTACCTCGGTTACAGTTTGTCCCTGGCCCCGGTTGGGGTCGTGTGGGTGGCAGCCAGTCGATGTGTCCCTCTCTCTTTCCTCCCCCTCTCTCCCTCCCGCTCTATCTGAGGATAAATGCAAAAATGTCCTTGGGTGAGGATTAAAAAAAGGGTACCGGTAGTGCCCACTCACTGGGGTTGGGATTCTGGCTGAGAGAGGACTCGACACAGTCTGCATTAATACACATTCATTAATTACTTTGAGGGGTGGGGTCAGGCAGCCGCAGGTCCTGAATGAAGGCTTCGGAGGTGTACTGAGGCCTAGAGAGAACCAGTGACTATAAGCATGGCGGATACAGACAAGAGGAGCAAAAATGGGGGGAAGGGGCATAAACCTGAGAGAAAAACTGACCCTCCATAAATACTGGGTCTGGGGCTGGTCTCACCACAGGGGTCAGGGAGGACACAAGACTTTATCACCTGTCAGAATTCATCTAGGACTACCGGCCGCTGTGGCTCAGGGGTTGGGCGTCGACCCTACACCTAGAGGTCGCCGGTCCGATTCCCCGTCAGGGCACATGCCCAGGTTGTGGGCCTGATCCCCAGTGGGGGGCACGCAGGAGGCGGCCAGTCGATGTTCTCTCTCATGGGTGTTTCTCTCTCTCACAGCAGACAAGGCATGTGGGTGACAGGAAGACGCCCCCCTGGACCCACCGGACCCTGAGGCAGGCAGCCAAGCGGCTCCAGCAGTCTGACGGGCAGTTACCCAGACAGGGACCGAGAGGTACCGAGCGACACCGGTTCTCCTGCCTCTGGAGCCCAGCCAGCCCAGGTCTGGGACACGAGCAGAATCCCAGGCTGGGGCGGGGGAGGGGCGCGCCGCGACGCCCAGGAGAACCAGGCTGGCAATTTAGCACGAGCAGGCATGCTAATGAGCACGAAGAATAACAGCAGCTTCTTAATGGGGCTCTTAATGAACACCCGTTTCACGTTTTATTAACAGAAAAAGCACACTCTCTCTTCCAGCCCCGGGAGAGCAGGCTGATAAAGAGCAGCCCCAAGCCCGCAGGTGCGGCTCAGGGGCTGAGCGTGTCCCACGGACTGAGAGGTCCCGGTTCGATTCCCGGTCAGGGCACATGCCCAGGTTGAGGGCTCGATCGCCAGTAGGGGACGTGCTGGAGGCGGCCGATGGATGTTTCTCTCTCACATCAATGTTTCTCTCTCTCTCTCTAAAAAAAAAAAAAAAAAATCAATAAAAACTTTTTTTTTTAAGTCAGCCCCAAACATGCTGTTAATTCCATTTCCCGGATCCTGCTTGGGATCCATAATCAGTTCTGGGAAGCGGGGTAGGAAGGGCAGGTTCAGAGCCCTGAAACCTTCTCTATGCTTTGGACAATCCATTTGGACCCCTAGATCCCACCTGGTTGTAGGGGGCAGATTTGCACCTGGGATCGGCCCTGCAATTTATGAACAAACTACAGATAAGAACTCAGAAGAAATGGCCCATTCCCAAGGTCATGGCAGTAATTTTAATAGACAGACATGTCCCTGTAAAGATTTCATTAGAATACGACCCCACCAAAGCTTTCCCACCACAAGAGACTAAATTATCACAGCCCCCTAGGAATCCCCTACCGAATATTGCTCACTTATTACCAGGTGTACAGTCGCCATTGGCTTCTTATGCTGCAACAGCGATTTAGGTGAGACCTGGAAATTCAGAACTTTATAACCTATGGAAGACCTCGGAGGTCGTTCCTTGAATCCCTATTTCTTTGAGGACACTGAGGTGCAGGGAAATTAGAATCCCATTTAAAAAATCAAACAGCCAGTGTGTCTGAGCCAAAATCTAAGACGTCCGTGGCACAAACTTTGCCCTGCCGGCCCCTTTGCCCAGGACTACATCACGGGCTCTCCTTGGGCCTGGGCTGTCATGAGCAAGATGGTCTCCAGGGCAGGCGTGTCTGGGCTGGGATCTGGGGGTGTCTCTCCTACCCAAATACCAGCCCAGAACACAGCTCAGGGTTGCTTGGCGCAAGCATTTAGATGTTCAAAAGGTCTTTGTTGATGAATGAGAAATCCCTGTTTTGTAGGTTGTTGACACCCTAAAGTCAAACGGGAAACCTCAACAGAGGGGTGAAAACTATCCCCAAATAGCTATCGGGGTCATCGCTGCAACCCCTTCGCCAGGAGCTAATGCACAACTGAGTCTACAAGGGGAGGGGAGGGCGTGCTGTTCACCCGTTCGCCTGGTGGGGAGCAGCGCACAGGTGCGTGCCCCAAGGTAACTGGGCAGTTGCTGAGTGGCTGCTCCGCCCCGCTGCACATGAGGTGCTTGAGTTTAGTTGTTACTCATTCGATTCTTGTTATGAAGGACGCATTTGTTCACCTCCCTCACCAGAAGAGGAGGAGGAGGCACAAGGTCCCTCAGCAAGAAATTGCAGAGCCAGGACAGGAAGCCTGCTCTCCCTCCGGTCGCCCACAAGCACCCATGCACAGAACACCTCAGTGCCCAGGGGCAGCGGACCCCGGGCATTGCGACAGTCATTACGGGGGAAACTGTGGAACAGCTCCCGGCAAGGCCTCTGGGACTAACTCTCACAACACCCTCTGAGATCAGTGTTCTCATCCTCAAAAAGGCCAGGCTCCGCGAGGACCAGGGCTTCCCAAAGTCACATAGCAAATGGTCGATTCGGGACCTGAGCCTCAGCCTGTCTGGCTCCAGCAGGGGAGGACAGACCCCTGAGTGGACTGGAGGGGACAGCGAGAGGCTAAGAAGTAGAGGCCACCTGGGGGGCCTCGTTCCCAAACTAGAGGAGCTTGTTTTAAGAGTCTTGGCTCTGCCCAGCTGGTGAGGCTCAGTGCTTGAGCGTCGACCCTGCACCAAGAGGTCACCTGTTCGACTCCCAGTCCGGGCACTGGTTGTGGGCCTGATCCCCAGTGGGGGGCGTGCAGGAGGCAGCCAGTCAATGTTCTTTCTCATCAATGTTTCTCTCTCTCTCTCTCCCTCTCCCTCTAAAATCAATAAAGAAAACAAACGTTTTTTTAAAGAGTCTTGGCTCTGAAAAGGCGGAAGGGAGCTGGTGGGCCTTGACCCGCAGGCATTTTTGTCTGTAGGATCCGCCCTCCCGCCCCCAGAAGGGCCCACACAGACGGCGAAGGAGCAGTGATGAGATTCCATCAACCTGCACGAAACCACGCAGGTTTACACCCTTTTCATCTGTTTTCCCAGAAAGGCTGACCCTCCACCTGCTCCTCCCAGGGCCAGACACAGCGCGCTCTCCAGCGACCGCGGTGGCACCTCGCGAGCCGCAGCCCCGCCCCCTCCCCCGACCCCCACTCCCACCCCACCCCCTCCCCCGACCCCCACCCCCACCCCACCCCCTCCCCCGACCCCCACCCCCACCCCACCCCCAGCAGCCTCGGAGGCCCCGACACACCCTCCCGAAGACCCTGCAGCCTGGCCTCTGCCGCCTCGGGTGGTCACGGCCGCCCCCAAGGCCACCTCCCACGGCCCACCGGCCATTTCTCCTACGGCGGAGGAGGAGGTTGAGTCACGGGGGCTGACTCTCCATTCAGACCCCCCACCCCCCAGTTGAGAGGCCAAGGGCTGGAGAAGGGTCACCCGGGGAGGGGGGCAGAGAGAGGCAGCCTGGAGATCGTGGAGGTAGAGGGACCCGGTGGGTCAATGCCGGGAACTGGATCCCCCTCCATCAAGGGAAACCGAGGTCCTTGGACAACAAGCGGCCGTCCTTTCCTCAGGGCCTAGACGAAGGCAGTGACCAGGGATCTGACGGCCCCTTCACCCAAGACACAGGTCAGTGTGCTGCGAGGGGAATGGCGCCACCTCCAGGCCACCGGCCCAGGGGCCCCTCGGCCTCAGCAGCTCCGGAGAGACGAGCCCCTGTCCTTCTGGAAGTCGCTCTGGGGTCTGAAGGCCCCGCCCCGAGCCTGCTGAGTGCCCAGCCCTGAGCCCGGCACAGAGCTGCCTTCTCTCCCAGCACCTTCCCGAGTCTCCGACCTCCAGGCCTCCCGCCCTGGGAACCCAGGTGCTCCAGCTGGTGCGACTCCCCTTCCTCCCACCTGCTGGGCGTCTCTGTCCCCACTCCTGCTCCAAGTCTGTGCGAAAGGACGTTTCTGTCCCACACCCAGGAGCACTAAGGGCAGGGCTGGTTCTCCCCATCCCAACACTCGGCCCAGAACCTGGCCAACCACAGGTGCCCAGGTAGAGCCCGGCCAACCACAGGTGCCCAGGTGCCCAGGTAGAGCCTGGTCAAGTGTAGGTGCCCAGGTAGAGCCCGGCCAACCACAGGTGCCCAGGTGCCCAGGTAGAGCCTGGTCAAGTGCAGGTGCCCAGGTAGAGCCCGGCCAACCACAGGCGCCCAGGTGCCCAGGTAGAGCCCAGACAACCACAGGCGCCCAGGTGCCCAGGTAGAGCCTGGCCAACCACAGGTGCCCAGGTGCACAGGTAGAGCCTGGTCAAGTGCAGGTGCCCAGGTAGAGCCCAGCCAACCACAGGCGCCCAGGGGCCCAGGTAGAGCCTGGCCAACCACAGGCGCCCAGGGGCCCAGGTAGAGCCCGGCCAACCACAGGCGCCCAGGGGCCCAGGTAGAGCCTGGCCAACCACAGGCGCCCAGGGGCCCAGGTAGAGCCCGGCCAACCACAGGCGCCCAGGTGCCCACCCAGAGCCTGGCCAACCGCAGTGCCCAGGGGCCAGGCTGAGGAGGCCCTGCTCTTCCTCCCCACCCCTCCTCCCAGCTGTGAACAGGGCAGCTGACCCAGGTCAAACTGGGCGATGCTTTCGGCGAGAGGAACGGGGTTGGCCTCAAAGACTGTGCTCCACGAGGAGAGCAGACTCCTTTGCCTTCATCCCTCAGCTGTAAAGCTCTTAAAGGGGCATCGCCTTCTTCTTAGTTCCCTTTCTCTTCCTGCTGATTCTAAGACAAGCATCTGCCTCTGGGGACATCTGGCCCCGCCCACTCCCGCAGGGCCCCGCCCACTCCCGCCCGGGCCCCGCCCACCCCCACTCCCACGCAGCCCTGTGTCAGGGAACATCCTTAAGCCTCTTCCCAGGAAGGCGCCCCCTCCCCGTGGTTGGACTGCCCATCCAAAGGGGCCTAATTTATGGAAATGGCTAAAGGTGTTTTCAATTATTGTTCCATTTAAATGTAAACAGGGGAGACGTGTTCTCTGAATAAATTGTCTTATGTATGTTCTGCCCGACTCCCCTCCCGGGGAAATCCGGAGCAGTTTGGAGCTGCCTGGCACAGACACTTTTCTTTAGGGTGTATGGTCCCTGCGCATGCCCCTGCGGGGGAGGGTTGGAGACCCTCACAGCTCACTGTAGGGTCAAGGGCATTCCGAGTGCCCAGCAGAGGCGGTGGCAGCCCAGCCCACTCTGGGAGAGCCAGGGCTCTTGGGCACAGGCCCCGAGCAGCGTCTTCCTGTCTGCTTGCTGAGCAGTGGCAACCGGGCAGGGGGCTCTGCCCAAGGTCTCTCTCCATCCGAGTGCCCGGCAGTGGGGGCTTCACCCAAATAAAGTCCTTCATGCTCCGAGATGCTGACCAGGGGTCATCTATGCCAAGAGCATGTCTATCCTAAACAGGGTCCCCTAGACACAGCCGCCTTGATGCCCCTCGGGCACTGTCACGGGCCCAGTGGGGAGGGGAGGGCCCCAGCACCCCCTCGAAACCAGCCCGCCTGCCATCTGCAGGAATTGGGCTGCCGGGGTTCTCAGGGGCAAAGAGCAGAACATGCAACAACTCAAAGTGGCTCGGATTATACAGAAGTTAACCTGGTCTTATTCCCGTTACCCGTTTGTGTATCATCGCCGTCAGACTAGACCCCGAATGGCTGGGCAGTTGCAGCTGGGGGCACCCCTGATCACGCTCACAGAAAACAGCCACTGTGAGGCTCCAGCCCCTCCCACCTTGGAAACCTCCCCTTACATCTCGCGGGCCCAGACCAATCCAGTGCTGGCAAGAGATTCTCTCAGACCCGTCGGGCCATCAGGGGCCGGGGGTGAGCCAACTCCTCCCTGGGGCACCCACAAACACAGCGTCCTGGGAAGAAAGAGGGTGTAGGGGGTACGCTCTGGGTAAACAGTATAACAGCGAAGTGTGTGGTTGTGGAAATCAATACGTGTTTTAACGGTTAACAGTGTTTATTGCAGCTGTCTCTGCGTGAAGCGGATCAATTCCTCTCCGCCTGATTCTAAGGACCAGATGATTGCCTGTCTCCTGAAAGAGTGGAGAATCAAACCAATGACCCACACGGAAGGCTGGTTGGCAAGACAGTCCCAATAAGACACAAATCGCTGTCCAGATGCCTTCATGTTTTCCTGGGAGATCCGTAAATGAGGGGACAGCTTGGCCGAGCCCATGCTCAGCCTCAGCCCCTGGCTGCCATGTATTCCTTTATTCTACAGTCTGTAACGAAGGTCTACGAGGTGCCAGGCACCAGCTAGAGGCAGGAGGTTCACTGGCACGAAAAGGGCGACTTCCTGTTTTTGTGGACTCACCATCCTTGCAACCAACCTCATGGTGTCTGTGTCCGTTGGTCTGGCTGCCCACAGACATCTTGGCTACGTGGGAAGTTCCTGGCCTTGGGCTTCCCGAGTTGGAACCAGAAACTCGGTTTCTCAGCCTCCGTTGTGGTTGGGACATGTGAGCCAGACTCGCCAATCTGATTTACTCCGAGACTTTGCTCAAGAAGAGAGGAACCTGGGTGAGGTGGCAGGTGCCCAGAACCCGTGTTGCTGGTGAAGGTGGAAAGGGAGGTGTCCAGCCTGGGGAGAAGGGAACACAGGATCACGTTCCTAGCCCGAAAGCGCCATCAGCGGGCGGAGGGGGCGGCGGCACCCGGCGTTGAGGGGACAGCGTCCTGGCTGCAGTTCCCCATCTGTCCAGTGCCGGGACAAATCCGAGCATCACACCTGAAGCTTCGCCTCCGGCCTCCAGAATGAACTAGTTAGACGGTCACCCAGCGTTCTTCTAACAGATCCCTTTTTCTGCGGAGTCAGTCAGTCCTCGGATTGCTTGTGGCCACAAACCGACGGATGCGGAAGCGGGCCCCATCTTGTGAGGTTACCCATTCTGAACACCCCATCTGGGCAGCCCCCTCCCTGGATTCCCCCTGGTCAGTCACACTGCTCATGCCTCTTGGTCTTAATAGAGGCACACCCCTGAGAGTGTCCACTGACCCCCCCAACACACTCGCACACACAACCCTTAGCTCCTGGGGACCCGGGATCACACCTTTTCTGTCTTCATACCTCGGATCTAGCTTAGGACCCCGATCAGAACCGGGCCCACAAAGCCTTGCTGTGATGTCATCATTGCCGTTGACCTCACTGTTGACTTCAAAAAGCTCACCAATACCCAACTCTGGATTGAGCCGCCTACACAGACAATGGCTCTATCTTCTTTCTACCTTCTCTAGAACCAGCCACCAGGTCCACATCCATGGTCCCTAGGCACAGCCAGCCCCACCAGAATGTCCCTTAAAATGCCACACAGGCTGCCCTTTGACCCCGGTCCAATTTCCAAACCGCCCCGGACCAGCTCTGCTGGTCCCTCTCAGTATTGTCCTCGTGCCCACACACCCCTGGGAAGATGTCCATGCTGGGACACGGAGATGATGTCCCAAAGGCCCCTGGACAGACTCGCCCATAGGGGTTATGTTGCCCACCCAGGTGTCCTTTATCCCGGCCAGCCCCCCCACCCAGAAAGAGCCAGAGGAAATGGACAGTCTGGAGTCAGTGTCACACCCCTGAGGGTGACCAGCCACCAAGCAGAGAACTAAACCTGTTAAGGAAGCTGAGGGCCTTGGGTATCTGAGCAATGCATCATCCCTGCTGAGGAAGAATCTGAGCTCCCGCCCTCTCCACACTCTCCACACCACCTTCCCTCGGGGCAGACTCACAAGTCCAGCTTCACCTCCCTGGGCAGCCCCTCGTGGGCCCAAGACAGAAGGCACCCGGCCCCTTGCCTCACCCAGGAACGCTGCACCTTAGATGGAGCCAGGTCGCTTGGATGTAAATGAGATACTTTCTGCCGAGGGCTTAGCACGATGCCTGGCACATGTTCTCAGCTATTGTCATTGATGATGATGATGATGATGATGATGGTGATGCGCAAAGTCCACCTCAAGTCTGATAGCCGGGCTTCTCTTCCTGTTCGGGCAGCCCCAAGATTCTAAGTACGTGACCACCAGCTGTGCGGACAGACACGTCACTATGTGTATCCGACTCATAGGACACAGCACCTTTGTTTGTACAACAGGAAAAGCACTGTCCCCGGGAGTCATGGTGAGGCTGACGCCGAAGGCAGTGACATCTAAGGAAGAGCCTGGGGGCAGGTGATGGGGGATGTGGCTGACTCTGGACCTGCTCAGATGCTCGGGAAGTGAGGCTCGGTACCCCGAGCTCCCTGCCCCTGGACAGTGGGCACCTCCCCTCCCTTCCCCTCCCTGGCTCACTCAACCAGTTCCGCCGTGTTTCTTCATGGGGAGCATGTATTTCATGGTGAGGGACCAATGCCAGATTTTGGCCGAAGCGGGTAAGCTCCTGCAGCTGCCCACGGCAGAGCCGGAGTCCGGGACAGGACAGTGACCAGCGGTTAGCGTGAGCACCACACCCTGCCGCGAACCGCTGGGCTCTCATTTCGTGTCTCACCAAATACGTTCACCGTCCAGTTCTGCCACAGGGGAAACTAGCTCAAAGTGGGGCAGCGACTCCCCTAAAGTGGTCGGGAAGAATGTCAACCCACTTTGCAGCGAGTCTCTTTCTGCCCCGTCGGGCGCTCCGCTGGCCAGCAGGTCCTTCCACGCCAGCCTCCCTCACAGACCTTCCCGCTCCAGGTCTGTCTCCATACTCACCTAGTCTAACCCTCAAATTAAATTCAACTACATCACTTCATCGCTGGGGCAGCTGAGGCAGAGAGAGAAGCAACGAGTAGCCCAAGGTCACGCCGCTGCACAGCGATGCATGGACCACGTCAGAACTAGGAGAATCCGCGTGGCCATGTGGTCAAGGCCCGGCCCAGTCCTTCCCTGGGCGTTAAAGCCAAGGTCTCCTACGTAGACCTCGGAAGAGGGAGAACAAGAGGCTTCAGAGCCTGGAAATAGTAAACTGATTGCAAAATGTCCCCAACCCACCCCTCCTTGTACCCACGCTCCTTTGCAATGTGGCTTTGCAGCTTCTCCCGACAAAAACTGTCTATTTCCCCCTGTGGGGTCTGGACTGTCATGGGAGTGACTCTGACAGTAGAATTCTTTTCTTTCTTTTTGATTTTAAAGAGAGAGGAAGGGAGAAGGAGAGGGAGATGGAAACAGCGATGAGAGAGAACATCGACTGGCCGCCTCCTGCGTGCCCCCCACTGGGGATGGGCCCACATCCTGGGCATGTGCCCTGACCGGGAATCGAACCAGAGACCTCTTGGTGCAGGGTTGATGCTCAGCCCCTGAGCCACACCGGCCGGGCTTGACAGCAGAATTCAACAGAAGTGACAGGTGCTCACGCCAAGGCCAGGCCTCAGAAACCGTCCGCGCTCTCTGGGAGCCCCGCCAGCACCCCGAGAGCAACCCTGGGGCCTGCTCAAGGAGGGGACGCGTGTCAAGAAGAGCCCAGTTGTCTCAGCTGACGCCTCCCTAACCTGCTTATGGCCAGCTACCCCCAAACGTGAGGACTCCTCCTAGACCAACAGAGGTGGCCCCTCGACCTGCAGCCAACCACAAACACACAAGTGAGCCCAGCCAAGACCAAAGAACCACCCAGGCAATCCATAGACTCATACACAATCGTAAATCTAATTGTTTTACGTCACCGAGTTTAGGCTAGTTTGTTACAGAGCACTAGCTAACAGATACATTGGGCCTTAGGAAAAGACCCCAGGTCGGAACCATGGAGAAGTTGGGGTGTGTGCTCCTCTAGGGACTACGAAAGGCAGGACCCTTTCTGCAAAGAGCCTAGCAGGGCTGACACCTGCTCGGCCAAGCAGCTAGGCCCCGGCCCAGCCCAGGACCAGGGAGCTCAGTTCTGGCTTCAGCCCTGGGCCCTTCCCACTCACGGTGGGACCTGCAATACCCACCCTATGGAGCACCCAGGAGCGGTCAAGGCCCAGGGCTCCGTGAAGGAAGGGCTGTGATGGGAGCTGAGGTCGTCCCCAGCCCAGGAAGAGCTCATTTTGGTGGGACCTTCCGGTGGAGAAGCAACCAGGGCCAGACCTCCCGCACCCACCCAGGGGGGCAGTGGTCCCTGGAGAACACCAGGTTGCTTGACATTTGATGGGCGTCAGTATCAGACATTTAACCCACAATCAGGGCTCAAGTGTCTCTGAGGACCCTCCAGCTGCCTTCTCCTTCCAGGGAACATTAACGGGAGAAGGGGCGTTGCCAAACCCACCCGTCTGGGCAAAGGCCTTCATGGGCCACCCCGCTCACAGCAGCCCCTTCCTTCCTCCCCGAGCCCCCAGGTGCAGCTGCCACTGGCCAGAGCGTGGACAGGGCGGCCCCGGAGTCCTCAGAGAGGCGAGGAACAGGGTGGTCCAAAGCAATGCCTGCAGAAAGGCTGGGTCAGAACTTGGATCTGCTGTGCACAAGAAGGGCTTGGACTCCAAGGTTCGGGGCACTAGGATGCCGAGTCCCCAACCCGGGCAGCCATGTCCTCCCTCAGACAGCCCTCCAGGACGGAGACCAGGCTTCCCCCCGGCACGTGTACCAGACCCCTCTCTGCAGCCAGACGGCCCCACCGCTGTCTCGGAGACGCTGTAGCTCAGGAGTGTGCCGGCCGGGGCTCTGCCCCCTCCGCAGAGGGACCTGGGCAGTCACCTACCCTGTTCTGCTCCAACGGCACTGATTCCTGCCCCGGGTCTCTCTGCACGAACTGCGGCGAGAATCCTCTTCTTCAGTGGATGGGAAGGCACTTGACACACTGTGAAATAAGGGCTGGGAATCGTTGTCCCCACCTGGATCATCATTACAATAGCAAGTTCAGGTGAGCCGTGATGGTGAGGGTGTGTGTGTGTGTGTGTGTGTGTGAGAGAGAGAGAGAGAGAGAGAGAGAGGTTTCACGGTCAGGCGTTATCTGTGGCTTCTCACCATCCATGTCTCTATTTAGGCAGTGGATCCTCCAAATTGATGTATTGCAGCCTGAGTGCAGAGGTCGAGTTTCGAGGTTACAAAAGAAAAAACACCCTATCGTGAGGTTTGACAGTCTGAGAGAACACATACATGTACACACACACACGCACACACCACAGTCATGCTCTCAAGCACCTTAAGAACCCAAATAACCACATGCAAACAGCAGAGAGAGAAGGGGGTGGAGAGGCACGTAACGGTGGGCCTTGAGAGTGGTCAATCCAGGGGGCTTCTTGGAGGAGGAGGTAGATTCTGAACTGGGTTTTGGTAGAAAGTCTGGGCGTGCAGGCAGCAGGGAAAAGAGCTTGGGGGGCAGAAAATGATCGGTTGTAAGTATTCTGTCATCATAATGATACTTCTACTTCATCCTTGTAGAGGAAGTGAGGATTCACAAAACTGTTGCAGGTGTATTTTCTCTCGGGAGTCCCGTTACAGAGCTCTGAGCTAGATAGGTCTGTTTTCAGTCCCATTTTTAGGGGAAAGCTCAGAGGACATACGTGGTTTTCCTGGTGTCTCCAAGCTCCCAAGCGGTGGAGCTGGCAGAAGCCAGCCGTGCTCGGACCCCTGCGTGGCCGGTACCCTCTCCAGAGGTGCCCCGTCTGGGGAACGGCAGGGCTTGGAAAATGGGTTGTTACAGGAGAGGTGGCGTCAGAGTCAGAACGAAGGGTCAAACCCACATTCTTCCATTTGCCTTGACCTCGGGTGTTAGTGCCTGAGTCTCAGTTTATGCAGAAAAGGTTATTATAACAATAAGAAGAGGACACTGTCTCTGAGGCCCTCAGCACTGTGCCGGGCACGTGGCATTTGGGGAATCACACAGCATCGGTTCCATCTGATTTATTTCACGGAGCATAGTATCCTCAAGCTCCCTCCAGGCTGCTGTAAAGAGCAGGATTCGCCTTCTTTACGGCTGAGTGGTATTCCATGGTACATCTACACCACACCATGGCTGTTGTGAATAGGGCTGCAGTGAATACTGGGGCGCATGTATCTTCCCGAACGGGTGTTTCCATATTCTTCGGACAAACACACCGAAGTGGAATTGTTCTCAACAGCACTTCTGTTCGTAATGTTCCAGGAACCTCCAAGCCAATTTCCATACGGTCTGCACTCATTTGCATCCCCGCCAACAGCGTACAAAGCTCCCTTTCCTCCCGAGAGCGCCTGTTGTTTCATGTCTTATTAATGAGAGCCGTTCCAACAGGTGTGGGGTGATGTCTCGTGGTTTGGGTCTGCATTTCCCTATTAATTAGTCATGTTAAACACCTTCCCTCGTTCCTGTGGGCCATCTGTATGTACGAAGACTTTCTTGGCCATTTGCACCTGTTTCTCCCATCTAGGCTAAAGGGGTCAGTCAACGTGTGTATTGTTATGAGAGGTGGTCCCCCAAAGCACAGCAATTCACTCCTCCTTCCATCCACCTGGACCCAAATGCCCGGTCCAGACCCCACACACCCCGAAGGGCCCTAGGGATGCTCCGGTACCAACCAGCGTTGGGCGTGACCCCCGCCACCTGTCGAACTCGTCAGTCGTCAGCGCTCTCGTTTCCAGGAAAACTTCATTTGCCAAGAAAGTGGAAAGGTAGTTATAAATCCCAGCCTTACATCACTCGGCAGCTGAGTTATTACAGGAAGAACTAGAAAGAATCAGGCGTTCTCGTTACGCTGTATAACAAAGAAATTAAAGGTGTAAGAGTTTTCTCCCCCTCAAATCTAAGTATTCATTTTGGAGATTTATAGGGGAGTGGGAATGATTCCACGCATGCCCCGCTCCCCCTTTTATGAACCGGGGAGAGAAAAACCTTGTAAAAGTCAAAGTGAAATAGAGCAAAGAGAGGGTTTCACAGAGACGCACAAGCGAGCATTTGCATTTTAATCCCCTTTTCTGCACAATTACAGCATAAAGAGATGGCGGAGAGATTAGGCTGCTCACTTCAGGTACCGGGTAGTGAAATGGCAGGGGCTCGGCGGCGGGGGGGGGGGGGGGGGGGGCTGGCTCCACAGACCTCCAAGCACCGATGTGCGGCCGGTTTCGGAACCAAGTTCCCCACACCGTCCTTTCTTCGGGGGAGACAGGATGAGCAACCCCGTTCATTTCACAGAGTAGAAAACTCAGGTCATCAAGAGGGGCGAAAGCAGCACCCCGGGACCTGGAGCCAAACTGGGAAGGACACAAAGAGGAACTTCCTAGCCACCTGTCAGATGTGGAGGAAGGTGGGAGAGAGAGAGATGGGGTGGCCTTTCCCTCTTAGCACGGCCACTGGCTCGAACACCCGCGCCCCAAGGCTGAGTGTGAGAAACAGACCTGTCTAGAGTTAGGAGAGAGCCAGGGGGATTCGGGAAGGCCTGGGTCCTCAGAACCGAGCCCCGAGAGCCCCTGATGGATGGGACTTGGATCAAAGGTCCATGAAGTCTCTGCCTTCCTCAGTCCAGCCAGTTGGGGATGGAGGATGCAGAACAGACACCCTGAGTCAGGTGAGAAACACCTGTGAACTCCTCTCCTGGGAACAGGGGAGGAAATGACAGCAGAGCAGACCTGGGGGAGCATCCAGGGAGGCTTCCTGGAGGAAGCGGCATGAGAAAGAAGATAGAGTTTGCAAGGAGACAGGTGCGGGATGCGCAGGGCAGGATCACTCAGCTCTCCCCACTCCGGGGCAGCTGGAGACCACGGGCAAGGACAGACCTGGAATCAGAAAGCCGTCAACACAGAGCGTCATGGCAACAGCCTCGCCCCAGATCGGACCCAGGGGAGGGTGCTGAGAGCAGGCGTGTCCCATCCAGATGTGCTCCAACAGCTGGCCTATCTCTCCCGTGAGGGCTCCAAGCTGGAACACCTCTGCCCGGTGTCCCTCCCACCCACACAAACAACAGCTGGGCCGGAGGGAGGGCGGGGCCCCCCTGAAGGAGTCAGGCCCCAGAGCCCCTCAGCTGCCTGCCCCTCACCCAGGTGGTAATGACTTGCAGGAAAACGCCACCGAGAGGTGTCAGAACAATTTCTATTAAACATAATTTCCTAATTAAAAGGTTACGAGAGAGCCCAGTGGAGCTAATCAGGACTGAACACTCCTCCAGCCTGCTCTAAGGGGGGCTCCGGAGGCTTGGTCCTGGGTTCCAGCAGCTCCAGGCCGAAGGGAGAGACGCTGGGCCTGGGCAAGGCCTGAGGCAGACTCCGGTGCGTCTCTCTCAAGTCCTGGAATGCGCCCGTTATTGAGACTCTGCAGGCGCCAGGCAGGTGCCAAGTGTTTTCCATGTACCATATCCTCACGGCATCCCTGCAAAATTGAAACTGTGTCCCGTTTTCAAGATGAGCTCACTGAGGCTCTGAAAGGCCCTGTGACTTGCCCAAGTCACGTGTCCTGAGATGCGTGAGCAAAGGCAGGATTCAAACCCAGGCCCCTCGGACAGACACTGTCTGCGTCCCATCGCCCCTCCCACCGCCCGGGGCCCTGTCCTGACCCAAGGCTGCAAAATCCTTTGGAAGAGGAAACGGGGCCCATGAAATGGGGAGGGCGGGCAAAGGGGGCCCAGGCCTAGGGCAGAGGGGCGGGGCCGGCAGAGGGGCAGGGCGGAGGGGCGGGGCCGGCAGAGGGGAGGAGGGGCGGGGCCGGCAGAGGGGCGGGGCCGGCGGAGGGGCGGGGCCGGCAGAAGCGCACACCAGCCTCATGACTGAGGACCAGGACATCTGTGAGCGAGGGAACCAGCTCACCAATCCAGGTGGTTCCATTGTCTCCGCGGAGGCTGGCGTAGCGCCCTCTGAACCCGAGGGGCGGCGCCGATGCAGCCAGCTCAGGGGTGCTGAGAGCCCCCGAGTCTGCATCTTGAGAACAGGTGGCACTGCACCATTCAGACCACACACACACACACACACGCACACACGCACACACATACACCCTAACACATACTCACACACATACAATCACACATACACACTCACACACTCATATACACACACATACACACACTTATACACACACACACTCCCATATACTCACACACACACTCACTCACACACTTTGCTGAGCACAACACTGGTTCTCCAAGTGTGTCCCCAGACCAGCAGCATCAGCATCACCTGAGGACTTGTTAACTATGCCAATCCTCAGGCCCTGCCCCAGATTTATTGAATCAGAAATGGGGGGTGGGGCCCAGCAAATTGGGGTTTAGCAAGCCCCCCGGGCAATTCTGATTCATGGTCAAGTTTGAGAACTGTTAAACCAGAGACCCCAGTCCACTTGACAGCTCCCTGGGTGTCCAGGGCTGTGCTAAGGCTGCCAGGGAAGAATGCGCCCTCCTCCCCTGCACGGGCTGCAGGCTGTGACTGACCTCGGGGTGACGATCGAGCACCCTCCGCAAGACCTGCCTGCGCATCCTGGAAGCTGCCAGGGGGAGCCAGATGCTGCCGGGAATAAAGGCTCCTTGTAGGAGAGGAATTAAACTAAATTGGGTCAAAAATAATAAATTGGGGCAGAGATCAACTCCACAATGAGCTATCACCTCACGCCCTATTAAAGGGAAAACAGAACAGAACAAGTGCTGGGAAGAATGAGGAGACAGCGGAACCTTTGCACTGCTGTCAGGACTGTAAGGTGGTGCAGCCACTGCAGAAAGTGGTTCCTCGCCCTGTCCAGGCGGGGAGGGAGGAGGGGGAAATCAGCGGAGGGGGGGGGGGGGACATCTCTAACAAAAGTAAATTAATTTAAAAAAAAGAAAGTGGTTCCTCTGAAAATTAAACGTAGAATTATCGTACGACCCAGCAATTTCACTTCTGTGTGTGTGTGCAAACAATTCAGTGCAGGGTCTCCAGGTGATGTGTGTACACCCGTGTTCATTGCGGTGTTATTCACAACAGCCAATAGGAGGCAGCAACCCAAGTGGTGTGTACACAAAATGGAATCGTATTCAGCCTTGAAACAAAAGGAAATTCTGCAATATGCTACAACATGGACCAGACTTGAGGACCTTTTGCTAAGTGAAATAAGCCAGTTACAAAAAGGAAAACACTGTATGATTCCACCTCCATGAGGTTCCAAGAGTAGTAAAATTCATAGAAACAAAATAGCAGAATAGTGGTTGCTAGGGGCTGGGGAGAGTGGAAGACGGAGAGTTGCTCAATGGATACAGAGTTTCAGATTTGCAAGATGAAATGGTCTGGAGATCTGTTACAGTGTAAATATAATTAACACTACTAAACCATTCACAAAAGTGGTTAAGATGACAATTTTGTGTTATGTGTATCGTACCATAATTTTTTAAAAAAATTTTAATCCTCACTCAAGGATATTTTTCTATTTATCTTCAGATAGAGTGGGAGGGAGGGAGAGGGAGTGAAACATTGATGTGAGAGAGATACATCAACTGGCTGCATCCCACCTACCCCAACCAGGGCCGGGGACAAACCGCAACCAAAGTACATGCCCTGGACTGGAATTGAACCCTCAACTCATTGGTTTGCGGGCTGATGCTCTAACCACTGGGCAACATGAAGCTAAAATTTAAAACAGAGAGGACACCCCGCCTGACCAGCAGCATCTGATTTAGGGGCAAACAGCTGGAGGGTAGCCCCACTCTCCAGACAGGGCCCCCCTGCCCTCGGTGCCTAGTCTGAGGGGTGGCGTCATGAGCCCTCCCTCTGCCAGCTCGCCAGCTTGCGACAAGATGATCTGCGGCAAGTGTTACACCTGCCTGCGCCCCAGCTCTGTCAACTGCCACAAGAAGTGTGGCCACACCAACAGCCTGTGCCCCAAAAAGGTTAAATAAGACCCCTCCACCACCTCCTCGGGCCCACACGCAGCCTCTGTGGCCCCGTGAAGTTTCTCTCTCATTGACTAGAGAAGTAAAAATACAACCATAAAAAATAATTGGGCAGGAACTGGGACAAGGACGGCAGCTAGCTTCATGCGTGCACACACTAGCCTCATGCGTGCACACACTAGCCTCATGCATGCATGCTCTAGCTTCATGCGTGCACACACTAGCCTCATGCATGCATGCACTAGCTTCATGCGTGCACACACTAGCCTCATGTGCACACACTAGCCTCATGCATGCATGCACTAGCCTCATGCGTGCACACACTAGCTTCATGCGTGCACACACTAGCCTCATGCATGCATGCACTAGCTTCATGTGTGCACACACTAGCCTCATGCGTGCACACACTAGCTTCATGCATGCACACACTAGCCTCGTGTGTGCACACATGACCTGCCAGCAAGGTCGCACCCCTGTCTCCCTGGGAGAGGAGCAGAGCAGGTGAATATTCCATCTCACAGGGAGAGAGCCAGAGCGGTCTTCCCTCCCAAGGTCCCAACATAGTACCTGGAGAGCGGGGTCTGGGGCTTGTTCCTGACCCCAGGCCAGGCCCTGTCCTCTTGCAGGGAAGAGATCCCCAGGTCTGGAAGCTGCAGGCAGGCCAGAGCTCTCGGAGCTGAGCGTAGTGTTTGCCCCTGGGGCTGGGCTGGAGATGGGGGGTGAGGCCAGGGCGCCCTCCCAGGGTCGCAGCCGGTGCCCTGCGCCATCACTAACGGCAACCCTTCGGTTTCAGGAGTGCCCCAGTTTGGAAGGTGCGTTATATACTCACCCCAACTGTAAGTGCCTGGCAGGCCAAGGAGCTGAGTTGGGTGACATTGGCAAGAAAAACGGAAGCAGCTAAACGTCCCAGGGAGGTGTCCTCTTGAGAATCTCAGAAGGTCCCTCCAGCTGGGAACAGAAGGCGCAAAGGGTGCGAGAAGGAGGTGATGGGACTGTGGCGTGGGGCCAGGTGTGGCCCCAAGAAGAAGAGGGCGTGAGAGGAGCAGAGGGTCAGCAAGCTGAGACACATGGGTCTTCCCAAGGCCTCCCACTCCGGAATGCCACCTTCTCCAGCTCACTCCGTTTGCCATGGAGAACACGTGAGCAGGCCCCCCAGGGGAAGTCAGCCGTGGGGTTTTCTTTCCCCTCTGACTTTTCCTGGCCTAGGACCAAGGTGAAGCCCAGGAGAGCCCACAGGGGCCATCCCATCCCATGTGCCCATCTCAGCCCCGGCCAACCTCTCCTCTTCACTTCCGGCCTCAATTCTCAACTCTCCCCTACTGCCCCTGCCCCTGCAGCTGGAAAACCCTGTGCCTCACCCCTGAAGTCCTCCCCAAACCCTCCTCCCCTAGAACCCCCCTAACCCCCCGCAGCTGTGAAGACTTGCACCCAGAAGATTGTATTTGACTCCCAGCCCCTCCACTTAGCATCTCTGCCATCTGAGGCAAGTCGCTTCACCTCTCCGAACCCCCATTTGCAACTTCAACAAAGGACTGCACCCTGCAATTCGAGGACGCTTGGGACTTGCATAGACGGAGACGCGCGGAGCCTCCGCAGTATCTCTGTGGGGTGCTGCCTGCAGCTCCCAACACTCCCCAGCATTGATCCACACACCAGTCACTTGCTTTGCCTCTGTGAAGCTTTCCTCCGTGGGGACTCACCCTCTCTCCTTTCCCTCACCCACACAGGTGTGCACCGTGGACCAGAGGCTCAGGGAGACCAGGCGCAGAGACCGTGGCAGATGAACGGTGGGTGGAATCCAAAGTACCCCCAGTCCCTCTGGCCTTTGCCTTTGGAAATGATGTAACAGTGTCTTCTCGCCCAGCCGGTGTGGCTCAGTGGTTGAGCGTCGACCCTGCACCAAGAGGTCACAGGTTCGATTCCCAGTCAGGGCACATGCCCAGGTTGTGGGCCTGATTCCCAGTGGGGGGCGTGCAGGAGGCGGCCAATCCATGTTCTCTCTCATCGGTGTTTCCATCTCTCCCTTCCTCTCTCTCTAAAATCAATAAAGGAGAAAACAAAAACGGGGTCTTCTCAAAAGACACTTTCCCTGGGAAAAACGTTGCCTATGTCAGCATTGAGCTTGTCAACCCCTAGGGTCCTCCATCTGACAATGAGAGTGTCAGTGGCCCATGCCCAAGTTCCCGTATCCAGTGCCTACCCAGACACTTGACCAGGTTTCTGAGGAGGGAGAGGAGAGAAGAGGAGGGAGGAGCCGGTCTTGACCCAACCCAAGTCTTTAGGGCTCCAGTTCCGTACGAGATCAGGGAGAGAGGTGAAGTACAGACCAACACTAAGACTGAGGTTAGAAAGGCAGACAGTGTTCGGGATTCGTGTTAAGGAGAGATGAAAGTTGGGACTGGGCCCTGGCAGGTTTGGCTCAGTGGTTAGAGCGTCGGCCTGCGGTCCTGAGAGACCCGGGTTCGGTTCCCGCTAAGGGCACGTACCTCGGTTGCAGTTTGTCCCCGGCCCTGGTCGGTCGTGTGGGTGGCAGCCACTCGATGTGTCCCTTTCACATCGATGTTTCTCTCTCTGTCTCTGTTCCTCTCCCTCCCTCCCACTCTACCTGAACAAAAAATGGAAAAATGTCCTCGGGTGAGGATAAAAAAAAAAGAATAAAAAAAAAAAAAAAAGAAAGAAAGTTGGGACTGGACTTCAGGTCCGCATTGGGTTCAAGTGCAGGTTCTGAGAGGTCTGGTTACGGCCATCAGGGACCAGGTTATTGTCAGCATGACGGCTTGGGCTTCAATTCCTGTGAGTTCGACGCGTCTGAAAGTTCTGGCAATCACAGCAGCGGTCAGTGCCGGGGGCGTAGGCAGGGCCTCTGCAGGTGGCGGGCCTGGCAGACAGTCCCCTGCAGGGGAGCAGGTGGGGCCTCTGCCAGGCAGTGCCACTCCAGGAAGAGCCCCTTGGTAAGCAATGAAGCCTCTGAGATGCTCCGAGCTGCCCCCTGCACCCCACCCCTTCCATGACATCACGGCCCTGAGCTGTTCACCTAAGACTGACCCCTGACAGACCGAGACAGCACCCGATCCTGCCAGGAGATGGGGGTTCTCATCGTAGGGTCTTGACCATTCCTTCAGAATCACCCTATCTTAGACCCTACCTCCTCTGGGACTACAGTCAAGATGCTAATTGAGAAATCTCTGGTTTGGGCCTTGACAAGATGATCATTTCTCTAAAGAGCAAGGATTTTCCAGTTCTATTCTCAACTACAGATTGTGTGGCATAACTCTTATTCCTCAGCTCCCTCTTCTCCACAGGGAAGCAGGGAGACGCTCAAGCCTGTTCCCCTCATCACTCATCTTCCCCGCATCTCCTGAGCCCTGAGGGGCAGGATGGAACAGAGGTGAGGGTCTCAGGTCGGTGCACAGGTAAGAGCAGAGTGGAGGGTCACATAGAGGCAAACAGGGCATAAGGGTCTGGGTTTCCACCTGGCCCTGGTTAGACCGAGAGCCCCTTCCCCCTCTGTACCTCCAGAGACCTCCACCAAACACCCTGCTGAAGGACACTGGGTGCTGCATACATCAGCCCCAGGCCCTGGGAGGTCAGAGAGAAGATTTTTGAGGCCTTCACTTAAAATCGCCAATCCAGCCCCACAAGTAGGGGAGAAGGTCCTCAACGTGCCCTGAGCACCTCCTGTGTGCTAGACTTCACCTGCATTATCTCGTTGCAGCATCAAACCAACCCGATGTGGGGTAGTGGGTGTGGCCACCCCACTTCTACAGAGGAAGAGACTGAGGCTCACGAGCAAATAGCAAATCTGGGATTCGAACCCAGGTCTGTCTGACCCAAGTCTGTTGGCCCAAAGCCCATACATTTTCCACCACACCATGAACCCTGGTTGTTAAATGAAACCTTAAAATCAACTTGGCAGGCCCAGCTGGTATGGCTCAGTGGACTGAGAGGTCCCAGTTCAATTCCCGGTCAGGGCACATGCCTGGGTTGCAGGCTAGATTCCCAGTGGGGGGTGTGCAGGGGGCAGCTGATTGATGTCTCTCTCTCACATCAATGTTCCTTTCTCTCTCTCTCTCTCCCTCTCTCTCTAAAATAAATAAATACCTTTAAAAAAATCAACTTGACAGGAATTCTCTGACTTCATATTAGTTCCTATCTTTGGGTCATTCGGTCTGGCCTTGATCACCACAGGCGTACCCCTTTGTTTGGGGCCATCTGAAGACTGGGAAGAGGGGCCTTGTCCTCTGCATGTGCTGAGCCGCTTTTGGGACCCAGATGTTCTGAGCTGCCCCCTAGTGGGAAGTGTGTTCATGAAATAGCCAAGCAGTTAAGCATGTGACTTCTTCCTTTTTTTGTCTTTTTTAAATCATCTTTTTTTTTTCAATTACAGTTGACATGCAATATTATATTCATTTCAGGTGTACACCCCAGTGATTACACATGTAACTTACTAAGTGATCATTCTGATAAATCTCATACCCATCTGACACCACACACAGTTATTAGGATGTTATTGACTATATTCCCTCTGCTGTATTTTTCATCCCCACGACGGTTCTGTAACTACTAATTCATACTTCTTAATCCCTTCACTTTTTTCATCCTCCCCCTAACCTCCTTCCATCTGGCAACCATCAAAATATTCTCTGTATCTACGAGTCTGTTTCTGTTCTTGTTCATTTATTTTGTTTTTTAGATTCAATTGTCAATAGATATGTATTTATTGCCATTTTATTGTTCATATTTTTATCTTTATTTTTTCCTTCTTCTTCTTAAAAGAGACCTTTCAACATTTTGTGTAATATTGGTTTGGTGGTGATGAACTCCTTTAGCTTTTTCTTGTCTGGGAAGCTCTTTATATATCCATTGTCTCCAAATGAAAGCTTTGCAGGATAGAGTAATCATGGTTGCGGGTCCTTGCTTTTCATTACTTTGAATATTTCTTGTCACTCCCTTCTGGCCTGCAAAGTTTCTATTGAGAAATAAGCTGACAATCTTGTGGGAGCTCCTTTGTAAGTAACTAACTGCTTTTCTCTTGCTGCTCTTAACATTCCCTCTTTGTCTTTAACCTCTGGCATTTGATGATGATGTGTCTTCCATGTCTCTGGATCTATTATATTCATCAGCTTACTTTGTTCATTATATTCCACAAATAAGTGAGATCATGTGATACTGTCTTTCTCTGGCTTATTTTGCTTAGCATAATACTCTCCAGATCCCTCCATGTTGTCTCAAATGGTAAGAGATCTCTCTTCTTCGTGGCTGCATAGTATTCCATTGTGTACATGTACCACAGCTCTTTTATCCCCTCTTCTACTGATGAAAACTTGGCTGTTTCCAGATTTTTGTTATTGTAAATAGCGCTGCTATTAACATAGGGGTGCATATATTCTTTCTGATTAGTGTTTCAGGCTTCTTGGGATATATTCCTAACAGTGGGATCACTGGGTCAAATGGAAGTTTTATTTTCAATTTTTTGAGAAAACACTGTATTGTTTTCTATAGTGGCTACACCAGTCTGCATTCCCACCAGCAGTGTACTGGAGTCCCCTTTTCTCCATATCCTTGCCAGCACTTGTTGATGATTTGTTAATGGCAGCCATTCTGGCAGGTGTGAGGTGATAGACATTTTAATTTGCATCTCTCTGATGATTAGTGATGTTGAGCATTTTTTCATATGTCTCTTGGCCATTTGTATGCTCTTTTCGGAGAGGTATCTATTCAGCTCCTCTGTCCATTTTTAATTGGATTGTTTATCTTCCTTTTGTGGTGGAAATTAGCCCCTTATTTGATGTATCATTGGCAAATATGTCCTCCCAGGAGTAGGTCCCCTTTCCATTTTGATGTTGGTCTCTTTTGCTGTGCAGAAACTTTTTAGTTTGATGTAGTTCCATTTATTAATTCTTTTATTTGTTTCTCTTGCCTTAGGCAATGTACTGGTGAAAATTTTTATACATATGATGTCTGAGATTTTGCTGCCTACATTTTCTACTAGGATTTTTTTTTTTAATTTCACAACATACATTTAAGTCTTTTATCCATTTTGAGTTTATTCTTGTGTATGGTGTAAGTTGGTGGTCTAGTTTCTTTCTTTCTTTTTTTTTTTCTTTTGGCATTTACCTGTCCAATTTTCCCAAAACCATTTATTGAAGAGACTGTCTTTACTCCATTGTATGTTCTTGCCTTCTCTGTCAAATATTAATTGAGCATAATGTCTTGGGTTGATTTCTGAGTTCTCTGTTCTGTTCCATTGGTCTGTGTGCCTGTTCTTGTGCCAATACCAAGCTGTTTTGATTACTGTGGCTTTGTAGTATAACCTGATATTCAGAATTGTGATCCCTCCAACTTTGTTCTTCTTTTTCAAGATTGCTGTGGCAATTTGGGGTCTTTTTTGGTTCCATATAAACTTTTGGAGTATTTGTTCTAGATCTGTGAAATATGCTTTTGGTATTTTAATAGAGATTGCACTGAATCTATAGATTACTTTGGGTAGTATGGACATTTTAATGTTGTTGAGTCTTCCAATCCATGAATACAGTATATGCTTTCACTTTTTCATATCTTCTTCTATTGCTTTTTTTTTTTTTCTTTTCTTTTTGTGGTACGTGCCCCTAGCGGGAACCGAACTCAGGACTCTCTGGTTCAGAGGCCAATGCTCAACCACTGAGCCAAACTGGCCGGGGCTTCTATTGCTTTTTTCAATGTCCTATAGTTTTCTGAGAACAGGTCTTTTACCTTTTTGGTTAAGTTTATTCCCAGGTAGCTTAATATTTTTGTTGCAATGGTAAATGAGATTGTTTATTTTAGTTTCCCTTCCTGAGTGTTCATTATTGATGTATAAAAATGCCATCGATTTCTGGGTGTTAAATATTTATTCTGATACTTTGCCAAATTAACTTATTAAAGCTGGTAGATTTTTGATGGAGTCTTTATGGTTTCCTATGCACAATATCATGTCATCTGCAAATAATGACTTTCACTTTCTCCTTTCCAATCTCTATGCCTTTCATTTTATCTTCTTGTCTGATTGCTATGGCTAAGACTTCCAGTACTATGTCAAATAAGAGTGGCAAAAGCAGACATCCCTGTCTTGTTCCTGCTAAGGGAAATGCTTTTCGTTTTTGCCCATTGAGTATAATGTTGGCTGTAGGTTTGTCATATACGGCCTTTATTATTCAGCCCAACCCTTGAAGTTCACCAGGGCCGGTGGCAAAGGTCAGCCAGAAGAACAGGAATGCACTAGTCCATGGAGGCTCTGGGGAAGCAGTGAGCAGGGCCTGGCTCCCCTCCTGTCCCTGTGTAGTAATTAACAAGCCTTTGTTCCTGTCCCTGATCTCATCTGGCAGAGCCTTAATCACCCTCTTCTCTGCAATGAGCAGCCTTCTCATTAGGGCCTTAAGAACCTCTATTATAAACATGTAAATGGAACTCAACGAGGAGGGAAATATTTGCCTGCTCCAATTTCCTCTGTGCGGCTGCCAGCCCGGGGCTGCACAGGCCTATGCTTCTCGCGCTCAGCAGCTCGGCGCCAGCCCCTCCCCACCACCCTCACACGTCGCTCCGACTCTTCCTATCGGAATTCAATTCCCGTCTCCGACGAGTGTTTGGAGAACCTGTCTCCATCCATTGATTCCGAAGTCAGATTTCTATTCCAAGATACTTAATGGCACTCGGCGGATGGGAGTCCGGGAGCAGGTGGACCTGGGGCACAGGGAGCCTTCAACAATAGGGTCAGAAGGGGTCATCGCTGTTATCCCCGCGCCCCTGAGCAGGTCAGCACTCAGCCAGCCCAAAGGAATGGGAGTCTCTCTTCAAGGTCTGCAGAGAAGCACATCACTGAGACTCCTGCTGGTCTGGACTGGAAGTTCTGCCTGAGGTCTGCCTGAGGTCGGTGAGCCTTTTTTCTTTTTTCTTTAGCTCTTGATGAAAAAGAAGAGCCTTATTAGATAGAAAGCGTATCCACTGCCTGAGGAAAAAAGCTGAGGGTAGGATCATCATCTCTTCTCAGGGCAAGACGGAGGCTCGCTCCCCGCAGGCCTGGTGCAGGTGCCTGGGAGTCCTCCCCAGCATGCTGAGCTCTCCATGCAGAACCCTCCTTGTGCCTGAGGCTCCTGAGATGCCTGCTCCCGCCTGCCTGCCTTCTGAAGCCCTTTCCAAACCGAAATGTCCACGCTTGTTCTTCAAAACCCAGGTCACTCCCCCGCATCCACAACGCTGTCCCAGAACATTAGGCCACAGTGACCGCCCCCCACCACCCGCCGCCTATCCAGGTAATGCGTGTCACCTGTGTGACGGCCCCTATGGAGCCGGTCCCACGAGGAAGTTGCATATGTCTTTCCAATCTGGATGGATTATTCCCAAGAGTCTCTCCTTCAAGGTTGGGGCCGTGTCCTCACTGCCTGAGCATCGTGCCTGGAACCGGGTTGGCTGGGATGTGGGCGAATGAGTTGGGAAGTTGGTTGGACGTTTCCCAGGGTGGTGGGGTGGGCTGGCGGAGGAGTAGGCTGGTTTGTTGATTGGCTGGCTGGTGGACGGACTGATCGACCCGCAGGAGGTGGCTGGTCGGAGGGGTGATGGGAGGACCCGTCGCCAGCTGCAACCTTACTGCCTTCAGCCTCAGAACTCTTGTCGCCTGGTCTGTGCGCACGGCTGGCTTCCGTAGCCTCTCTTCTCTGCCGGCTGGCTCTCCGTGAAGCTTTGTAGAAGGAGCCAGAATCCTGAGGGAGAAGGGGCTTCCCTTCCAGGCCCTTGCTCCGGGGTACTGCAGCTTCCTCCCGTGCCCCAGAAGCCGCTCCTCCAGCGTGGCACCTTGGCGAGTTCCGCGTCCAGTGGCCTCGCTGTGCCGGTCCGTCGCATGGATGTGTCTGTGCGGGGAAGGCTCCCAGACTCCTCCTCCTCTGCTTCTGCCCCAGCCCAGAGACCTCCGCCCCTCTTGTGCTTGCTCCCTGATATAGTTACTGGGGAACCCTTTGCACGCCTTCTCCTATTTTGCTGACACCTTTCAACGTGCCCTCTTCTGTTAATACCACTGGGCAGCTCCTGTCTCCTGATTGGACGGTGGGGACGTGGGTTGGTCGGTGAGTTCGTTGACCAGCTAGTCAGTGGGGTAGCAGGATGGGGGAGAATGCAGTAGCGGACTAGGTGGTTGGCAGATTGGCCGGCTGGTGGGTTGGGGTGTGGCGTGTAGGGTGACGTGTTGGTGAGTGGGGTGGCGGCTGGCTTGGTAGGTTGGTGAGCTCCGGTGTTTGAGGAGATTGTTGGAGGGCTGGTGAGAGGTTGGTGCATCAAGGCATGGGGTCAGCACATGTCAGGGAAGACAAGCCCAGGGAGGTCCCTACGGTGAAGGTCAGTCCCCACCCTCGTGCCTTGTAGGTGGCCTGACCCACACCCCATCCAGAGCCGCCGAGCCATTTTTAAATTGTACCTTTTAAGAATCAGAAAGAGCGTTGGCCTGCGGTCCGGAGAGACCCGGGTTCGGTTCCCGCTAAGGGCACGTACTTCGGTTGCAGTTTGTCCCCGGCCCTGGTTGGTCGTGCAGGTGGCAGCCACTCGATGTGTCCCTTCACGTCGATGTTTCTCTCTCTCTCTCCCTTCCTCTCTCTCCCTCCCACTCTATCTGTACAAAAATTGGAAAAATATCCTCGGGTGAGGATTAAAAAAAAAAATGAAATTCTGTCGAAGCTTTTCCCTGGGTGAGGGCCAGTCTCTATCCTTCCTGGGGCCTGGAGGCATCGGACAGCCCCACCCCAGGGTGGAGGGCAGACACCGGCTTCCAGTCCAACAGATGGCTCCATTCCAGGGCTCCCCAAGCCCAGGGGCCAGGCCCTGGAGGCTGCAGGGGGTGGAGAATTGGGGGGCTCACGGCTGCAGAGAACAGGGCTGAGTTGGGGTGAAGCTGTGAAGTGGGAGGTCCGCTTTGTCTCCATGGCCCCCAGCCCCCACCCACACCCTCCCCAGGCCTCGTCCTTTTCCTGCTCTGGGGGCCACTCCCTCAGGCCTGGTAGTTGCTCAAGGATGGGGTGCTGACAGAGAGGGGTGCAGTTCATGGCTGTTTGGCCAGCACCTCTCCTGGTTTCTTCTACCTGCCCCCACCCTGAGACTCCCCATCTTCCCCTTGCAGGTTCCCCCCGCCTCTGTGCCAGTCGTCCCTGCCTCTCCCACACCCATCTAGTCCTTTTCCCGGCACCCAGCTTCAGATGCAGGGGTCGCCCAGCCACTGTGCGGGTGAGGGGACCAGGGGCAAGCGGGTGCCTGACTGTACCTGGGAGTGAGGCTGCGAACCCAGGCCTGGGGGGCCGGAAGGCTCACTCCTTCCTTCATCTGCCCGTGGTTTGTGGGCCCCTCCTGGGGGCACCGCTCTGGGATGGGTCAGGAAACAAACTGTAAAGAGTCCTGCTCTCAGGGAAGGTCAGCACAGTGCGGGGCACACGTGCACAGCCGGTGACGTGTGTCCGCAGGGACAGGAAGGGGTGGGAGAGTGAGGAGGACGCCTGGGGAGAAGAGGCTTGGGGGCCGCGGGGGGCCTGCGGGCAGCAGGGCAGGGGCTCCTAGCCAGCGGGGTCACGGCTGCTGTTCTGAGCACAGGAGGCAGCCGGAGACCAGGCAGAGGCACACACACACCCATACACACATACATGCACAAGCACACACATACACATGCACACGCATGCACATACACACATGAATGCACACATGCACACACACATACACACACATACACACACACACATGAATGCACACATGCACACACACATACACACACATGAATGCACACATGCACACACACCCATGTGTGCACACATGTGCACATGCAGACACACATATACACACCCATGCACCCGCACACACATGCACACATACCACATCACCCTTGATTCTGTGTTTCTGGGGTTCATGCTTCCTTGGGAGGTTTTCCATGGGGTTGGATCCCAGTTAGGGCCCCTCCAGATCCGAAGTCCAGCTGCCAGGGTCCTGAGCCCCTTCGAGGAAGCCTGGGGTCCCTGGCAGCTAAGGCGAGAAGGACTAGGAGCAGGGTGGGAGGTGTGCCTGTGCCCCCGAATACCGATATCACGTCACTGTTGTTCACGAACTGCTTGGGCACAGGGAAGGAGAACACGAACATGGTCTAGAAGGGGGGGGACAAGGAGCACCTGCTGGTGACCGAATCTATGCCGGGCACAGCCTTCACCGCCAACCCTGGCAACGCCCAGCACGGGGACGGCTGCAGAGACCCCATCCCAGGGCGCATCCCTGGCCCTCAGCCTGCTGAGCCCAGTCGCTTCCCGCAGGCTGGCTCCGCTCCTCCGGTGCGTTATCAGAAAGACCCCCGGTGCGGGCCTTGGCTCTGCCAGCCATGGCGGGCAGGCCCGGGGCAGAGCGGCTGAAGAGGCAGCACGGACATCTGTGACGATGCCCGGAGCGAGGCCACCATGCCCAGCTCTCCAGGTCAGAGAGAGGCAGGAAGGGAGCAGGAGCTGACCGGCAAAGCCGGGACGACCTGCCGACGCCATGTCCTGGTACAACAGAGAATGCCCCTTCTCCACGGGTGAAAGTTGGATCAGAAGAACAGGCTGATCGCAGGGAGTGTTGTGCCCTGTGCCAAGGAGAAGGGGTGGAGCAAACAGACTGACCTCTCCGGGATGCCCCGGCCTGCAGACCCAGAGGGGCTGGCAGAGGCCCTCGGCGCCAGGCAGGTAGCTGGGCAAAGCAAGGACGTGGCAAAGCAGAGCTCCAAGCCCAGATTGGCAGGGCAAGGGCAGAGGCAGCCGGCCATCAGGACCAGCCAGGGCCACTGCCCTGTGCCTGCCGGGACCACAGGAGGTGGCAGCTTCCCTGGCAGATGGGCACACGGAGACCAGACACGCGGGAGTGAGCTCCGCCAAGTGTGGGTCTCTGAGGCTGGTGGGGGCATCTGCCAGGGCTGCTGGGTCTTCTCCTGATGCCTCGATCTCTCCCTCAGGAAAACTGCATGACTGGGATGAAGGGGGTGGGGGGAGAAGGTCAGGGGCAGCAGGTGTGCGATCAGGCATAGGAAGCTGGGCACAGGTCGGCATGGCTCAGAGGGACGCTGGGAAGATGGGGGACCACAAGCCTGAGACACGGCGAAGGGCTGGACGGTGCTGTAGCTCCTGCCGCCCTCAGGAACGCGAGCCCCAGGATCCCGATGGTTTCTGGCTGAGGAGTAACATGGAAAATGTGCGGAGGGCGGGGAGAGACCCACAGGTTTCTTAGACGGGTGGTGGAGGTCTCACCAGGACCTGGCTGCTTCCTCCATCCTCCGCTGTCCACAGCACCTCCATGGGCCCTTGAGAGGTCTGTCTCCTGCAGGTCACACTGGGGCTTCTCGGGGGAGCAGCAGCGCCCCTCCCTGTGCTCCCACACCAGGGTCCTGCAGACGGACCTCAGCTCCCACACTGTCCCAGGGAGGAGCGTCCGTTCTCACGGTGGCTCCCCGACGACCAGCCTCAGGAGCCAGAGTGCTCTTTGCCCGGACACCGCCCTGGCCTGCTCTGTGTCCTGAGGCAGCAGTACCAGCCTCGGAAACAGCCCCTGAGTGAGAGCAGGTCCGATTCCAGGCCGCCCCTCCCTCTGCTGCAGCCTGATCCCTTCCCCCTCGAACCCGCGCACCCCCCCAGACCTCACAGCCCGCTGGCCCTCTGCACGGAGCGCAGCAACCTCCTCTCCTGCCCACAGCCTGCCCCTCCCTCCCACTCCCCTCAGGTACCGCTCAGCTCTTTCCGTCGCTGAGCCCTGCCTCGTCCAGAACAGTCTCTCTGGTCCCGTGGCACCCTGGGGTCCCACACGCCCTGCGCCCACGTGCCCGCCAGCAGCCCCCTCTCCTGGCCTCATCTTCTGCCCAGACGGCCCTCACACTGTCTGCCTTCGGGAAGGGAGCGGGCACTCACTGGGGGCACCTGTGTGTGCTGGTCGGCACCAGACAGGTGTTTTCAAGCGCCAGACTCACCCACGGGCAGGGATGTGTCCCCCACGGGACCGAGCGCGGCTCAGCACTTGGCCGAGGTCACCGGCTGGCGCATGGCCTGAGCCGGGTCCGTGTCCGTGACATTCACACGCGCTGGCGAGAAGCAGCAGGAACGCGGGGAAGGGCTGAGGCTGCTGAGGGCCAGGTCCGTGTCTGAGCGCAGAGGGGAGGCGGACAGGGAAACCGCACCCCTCTCCCAGGGCACCCCAAAAGACTCCCCGGGGCCTAGCCACACCCACTCAGCTGCCCCTCGGGCGACTGCCTGATTCCAGACACCTGAGGGTCCCCTGGGCCTGGAGCGGGATGGAGGGCAGGGTCGGTGAGGGTCATGGGCCCAGAGGCAATCGCAGCTTCTCTGGAATCTGCCAGGAAATGCGAAGGGGGCACGAGGCTGAGACACGAACTCACATCATCACACCCCGTCTGTCTTCCGCCTGTGGAGCAGGACCTGGGTGGGGAGCCAGGAGCCTGCCATTTCTGTGGTCATGTCGCCACCTTCTGGCGACACCTGGCGCAGCAGGTAGGGGCTGTTCATCAGAAACCATTCCCGTCTGTGGCTCCTTCTCCCAGCAAGTATTCACTGGGCTCCCCCGTGTGACTGGCCGGTGCTCGGGGCGGGCGGACAGCCCTGAACAAAACAGGCTCAGAGCCCTGCCTGGGGCACCTGCGTTCTAGCGGGGAAAACGAGCACACAAGGCGGACACAGAACAGGGCGTGGCAGCAGGGTCGCACGACCAGGAACAAGTCAGAGCAGGGGGGGCGCGCCCAGGAGGGGTGGTTTCCGGCGGCAGGGAGACAGGACCTCAGAGACGGGACGGCTGAGTGAAGCCTGGAAGGACAGGAGGAAAGCCGGGTAGGTGTCCGGGCAGGTGCACGCCAGGGGCAGCCGCTGCGTCTGAGACCTGAGGGCCGTGGGGCCGTGGAGGGAGGGCTTCGAGCCGCCGGGGCAGCACAGGTGCTGCTGGAGCAGGGAGGCCCTTGCCGAGGCCCTGGCCCTGTGACATGAGGGTCACGGCAGGGTCCTGAGCAGAGGAACGGCCCAACCCAGCTTGCGTTTTGGCGGGATCTCTCTGGGCGCTGTTGGAAATAGACCACGGGGGTCGATAGAAACAGACACTGGCCAGGAAGCCCTGCAGACTCCAAGCCTGAGATGGGGGTGGCTGAGTCCAGGGGTCGCTGAGGCAGTGGGCAGGGGGACGTGGCGGATTTGCTGGGGTGCGGCTTAAGCTACAGAAAGAAGCGGGTCGCCCTGACTGAGCCCATTGGCGAGCGTGGCGGGGGCAGTGGGAGCTTCGTTTGGGACTCACCGGGTCAGAATCGCCCCCCTCCAGGGTGCCACTGGGGAAATGAGTCTGAAGCCCAGGGTGAGATCCGACCTGGAGCGATGGAGTCTGGGTGCCGTCCGCACTGGAAGGACGTTTAAAGCCAGGAGACTCCATAAGATCCAGGAGGGTAGAAAGTGACGGCACCAAGGACCAAGCCCCAACCCGCGGCCTCCCGAGGTCAGGGAGATGCTTGCGTCTCAGCGCTGCCAGGAGGAGGCAGCGAAGGCGAGGGCCTGGGGAGCTGGTGTCTGGAGCTCAGGCCGGGAAAGGAGGGGTGAGCGGCCAGGTGAGCAGCCAGGTGAGCAGCCAGGTGAGCAGCCAGGTGAGCGGCCGGGTGAGCAGCCAGGTGAGCGGTCAGGTGAGCGGCCAGGTGAGCAGCGGCTGCTGGTTGAGTTGGAGCTGAGACCGGGCGACGGGGTTCAACAAGGCCGAGAGCGCCCCTGGCCTCGAGGGGAGCCGTCCTGTTGACAGGGCGATGACCACAGCCTGATCAAGTCGGAGCAGCAGGACGAAAGGAGGGAAGCTGGAGACAAGCCCAGGCCATGTTCTGTGAAGTTTGGTTGCACAGGGAGGGAGAGATGGGGAGGTAGCTGGAGGGGGGATGGGGTGCAGAGAAATTCGGGGGTTTGCAAGGTGGCAATGGGGTGATCGGGCAGAGAGGTGACAGCCCGGTGCAGGGAGGTCGGGGAATCGGGAGGACGCTGTCCTAGAGCAGGAGGACATCAGATGGCGGGTCCCCTGAGCGGAAACCTCACAGCCGCCTGGACCTGGGATCAGAACAGCAGGCTCTGCAGAGACGCGGAGAAAACAGGCCCCTCCCTGCCGCTGGCGGGAGCTGAAAGGGCGCAGCGTCTGTGGGAACAGCTCGGGACCCCCAGACAGTTCAACACGGAGCGCCCACGCGCGGCCAGCCCCCTCCGAGCTTGTCCAGCAGAAACAAAGCCCCGCGGCCACGAGGGAGGACACACAGTCGCGGCAGCATCGCTCCTGACGGTCGGAAAGGCGAACCGCACGTGTCCACCCACTGAGCGGCCCACCGAAGGGCGGACTCTGGCCCGGACGCACCTCGGTCACCGGCGGGACCTGTGCTGGGGCCTGTGACACCCCGGAGCCTGGTCGGCAGCGGAGAGAAGGGGCCGGACGCCAGAGGCCACGCGAGGATGACGCACTTGCGTGAAATGTGCAGAATACGCGGGTTGGGAGCCACTGGGTGTTTCCACAGAAAAAGTGGATTAACGGCTGGGGGGAGGGGAGAGGGAGGGGCTGCCCACAGGCATGGGGTCTCATGGGGTGATGAGAATGTTCTGGAATCAGGTTCTGGTGATGGCTGCACAATTCTGCGGGTATGTTTAAAACACTGTCAGGGGGTGCATTGCATGCTCTGTGAATTATATCTCAATAACGATGTCTTTAAAGAGCTGGTTCTGCCGACTGGCCGGTGTGGCTCAGTGGTTGAGCACGGACCCTGCACCAGGAGGTCACAGGTTCGATTCCGGGTCAGGGCACGTGCCCAGGTTGTGGGCCGATCCCCAGTGCGGGGCGTGCAGGAGGGGCCAGTCCATGTTCTCTCTCATCCATGTTTCTCTCTCTCCCCCTCTCCCTTCCCCTCTCAAGACCTGCTTCTGCAGAGCACAGGGCTGCCGGGCCGTGGACATGGTGTGACAAGCGGATTAGAAAGGAGAACGTCCAGGGGACAGCACTGAGCAGAAGACAGACGAACCCTCGACATTTTCCAAATCTTCTGTCAGGGAAGCAGCTGGGGAAGCTGATGGGACGGCCAGACAGTCACCTGCACCGTGGGGTAGACAGGAGGGCGGGGAGCCAGGGGGGAAGCCCTGCAGGATCAGAGGGAGCCCTGCCTGGGAGCCCAATGCTGGGGATTCCCCAGGCAGCTCACGGAAGGGAAAGGGCAGAGCAGAGCCGGCACAGCTGGGGGAGGCCCGGGACGGTGGCCGCAGCCCCTCGGGCTCAGCATCCAGGAGCCCGAGCTCGGAAGGGGCAGGCTCTCCTGGGTCCGGCTAAGGTCCGGGGACGCAGGCAGAGCCTGGCCCGGAGTTCTCCCCGGTGGGGCCAGGTCACCTGACCCAGCAGGTATCAGAGAGTCGGGAGGGAGAGGGGCCAGAGGGGTTCTGGGCTCCACACGACGCAACCCCCCTGGGGGGCTGTGAGGGACGGGCCCGGGACACCCACGTGGCAGGAAGTGTTTCCCAAGCAATTCAAAGGCACCTGCGTCTCAGAGAGGTTAGGAGCCCCGGCTGAGCGGTACTGAGACCACGTCCAAACCCAGGCGAGGGCAGCGTCCAGGGCCTGTGGGAAAGGTGTGGGCCTGTCTTCCACCAGGACAGGGGGGGAGGTGCGGCCGGAAGGTGCCGCAGTGTGCCAGCTCGGTCCCTCGCCCGCGTCACGGAACACCTGCCCTTGGCGTCCCCCGCCCAGGAGCATCTGTGAGCCTGCTGGACGCCTGACCACGCTGGGCGCTGGGAACTCACAGGTGGGTCAGAATAGCTCCATCCTGGAGATGCTCATGGTTCTAGAGGGTGAGAGTTTCCGTCTTCTCACCTGGCACCAAACAGGTGGGCAGAGGCGGTGCTCTGGGCCTTGGTGCCGCTGTTCCTCCTCCCCACCCCCCACCCTCATGCAGCCTCTCCCACACACGCCTGTCGGGCGGCCTTCTTCCCGGGTCCCCGCAGCTCAGACGGCACTTCATAGGGGGAAACCTGCACCTGGAGGCTGTGAGCAGGGCTGTGCCCCTCCCCAGGTGGGCTCTGCGGGTGTGCTGCCTGCAGGCCGTGCCCTCTGGAGGTGGCGCCCAGGCCCGGCCTTCAAACCCGGCCGTTCCTGACCAGCTGAGGGCCCCTGGACGACGAACTGGACCTCTCTGAGTCTCCGTTTCCATCTGCACGTGAAGATGCTTTTGATTTTTCTCATTTCTTTCCAGCGTTGTTGAGATGGGACGGACCTGGGACCTCGTGCGCGTTGAAGACACCGATTTGGACACTTCGATGTTACAAAATGATTCGCACCGTAGTGTTGTTGGCTAACACACCTCTTACGTACACACCTGTTACGTAATTCCTTTCCTTGTGTGTGCGGTGAGAACATTTGTGATGGGCTGTTAGCAACATTCAACCATGTAACACAGCATCATTCACTGGAATCACCAAGCTGCACATTAGGTCCCCACAACGTGTTAACTTTTTAAAGTATTGAGAGATCATTGCTAGATCACCACAGTCCCTCCAGTGAACATCCGTCACCACGCATTCTTCCAACGTGTTTTTTCTCTTGTGATGACAACTTTTAAAATCTGCTCATGGCCGCCCTGGCCGGTTTGGCTCAGCGGTTGGAGCGTCGGCCTGTGGTCCTGAGAGTCCCGGGTTCGGTTCCCGCTAAGGGCACGTACCTCGGTTGCAGTTTGTCCCGGCCCTGGTTGGTCGTGCAGGTGGCGGCCACTCGATGTGTCCCTTTCACGTCGATGTTTCTCTCTCTCTCTGTTCCTCTCTCTCCCTCCCACTCTACCTGAACAAAAAATGGAAAAATGTCCTCGGGTGAGGATAAAAAAATAAAAAAAAATCTGCTCACGGCCACATTCGAACACGCGATGGAGCCTCACTCCCCGTAGCCACCACACTGTACACTACACCCCAGGAAAACGCGGCTGTTCACTGTACCCACTTTATAAGGTTATTTGGAAAATCGAATAAGAAATTCCACAAAGAGCAACTTCGCACAAATAAGTACCGAGCCGCTCGTAGGATATGTTTACAAACTGATCACGTGACGCGGCCACCCCTGAGGGACGGCCCTGCGCGTCTGGTCACAGGTCTCGGCAGAGACCCTGCCGCACAGTAAGTGCTCCGTGAAAAGCGGTCGCATGGATGCCGCTGACAGTCTCTCCTTCTCCATTTCTGGCCCCGTCCCTGGTGCTGCTCACCGAGAGGACAGAGCGGTGGCTGGGACGGTGGCGGGAAGCCCGGCTGGAAGTTGGGGACAAACACCCAAGTGCCTGGCACAGCATCAAAGGCCAGCGCTGTCCCGCTGGGCAGCCAGGGCCTGAGACCAGGCAGCTGCCCAGCCAGAGGAAGGTCACTTCAAGGAAGCCCTTGCTCCCCTCCCTCCCCGTCCCTGGGTGCACGTGGGGGCCCCATGCCTCTGTCCGGCCCCGTGGAGGCAGAACATGGCAGAGTTGCCTTTCCAGGAGCAAGAGAAGGAACAGGACACGCAGAGCCTCGAGGACGTGGAAGATGATGGTGAGGAAATGAGAGGTGTCCCCGGGGACCCCGACCTCCATTGGAAGGGGCAGTGGAGTCCAGTGGCGTTGAGTTTTTATTGCAGCTCTGTCCCCTGATTGCTGTGTGACCTTAGGCAGGTTCCCTACCTTCTCTGAATCCTGGCTTCCACCTCTGTGCCCTGGAAATGGAGATACTGTACGAGTGACGGTGGCCATGCTTGTCCGGCTCACCGCCCCCCAGGTTAAAGGGAAGTCCCGCGTGCGCTGGGAGGGACAGCCCCGGGGGTCTCCCTGCCCCCCAGAACCTGGAGCCGACAGGTGCAGCAGGAAATGCCAGTGGTTCCGGAAAGATCACGTGGCGTCAGGACATGGCCGGCCAGCGTGGGCTTCGTTTCCGAAGGAGGCACAGGGGAGCAGACAGGCCGCGCAGTCTGGCTGGCCGGGAGCGGGGTGGATGGCAGAGAGAAGCAGAGACCGCAGGAAGGCCACCCTGGAGCTGACCCCTCTGGGTGCCGCAGTGCCCCGATCTCTGGCATCCAACCAGCAAACACTGTTCATCCTACGGTCGGTCGGAGAAGCCGTAACCGGGAGCTGTCTCCAGCGCTCGGGGTTGTCTTTAAGCGAACACCGGCCCAGGGTCTGGCGCAGCTTGGTGCTCAGTAGGGCTACCTCGGGAAGGCTCCTCCGTCATGCACCATCGCACACAGGCTCCTTAGGACCCCTGGGGAGCCCACGGGGTGCAGGGCGTGGGAGGGGTGAGTGGCTACACCTGCTGAGTACCCCCTCCTGTTCCCTCAGCACCGCCCCAGCCAGTCACGTGCATTTGCAGAGGCCTAGCAACAGCCAGCAAGAGCCAGGTCGGTGGGGACACACCCAGCAGGCTTGCCCGGTCAGGGCTGACGGTGGGGCAGGAAGCACAGAGGCAGGGCCTGGTGAGGTGCCCTTTAGGGCCAGCCTGGCTCAGAACACAGTTCTGGAGCAGAAACGCCTAGTGACGGTGTCGGGCACGTCGCCCGTCTCGGTCTCCTCGCCGTAAACTGGGGACAACACCGGAACCTATTCCTAGGGTTGGGAGGAAGCTGGAACGAGGTCATGACGGGCCCGCGTGGAGGCACCGGAGCCACGGAGCAGACCCCCGACGGACAGAGGTGAACCGGGAAGAGAAGCAGCCAGCCGGGTTCACTAGAGGGGAGGGAGCTGCGGCGGGGCAGGTGCTAAGGGTCCCTCCGGCCACACTCGGGAGCCACGGCCTTGGGTCCGATCTGGGGTTCCACGAGCAGCATCCTCACTCCGCCTGCGGCCTCCCGGCACCCCACCCCCCTTTCTTCCTTGTGCTCCTGCTCGTCCACCCTGAAGCTCTTGCTCAAACAAATGTCAGCTCCCCTGGGGTCCTCTTCAGCGAGGTCCCTCTGTTAGTCTCTGTCGAGGACGATAATGACATTCACCACAAACTCTGAACCCAGGAAGCCCCGCAGTGACGCACATCCCGACGTGACCTCCCCTGTCCTCCAGCCGCCGTCTGGGACAGCGAACACCCACAGCTCACACTGGGTCCCCAGGTGTGAGTGCCGACCTCAGCCACCCGGGGCTCACTCTCCTCGGCGCGGTCATGTGTCAGGCACAGGACACTCACCACTTTTTCACAACAGAAAGGAATTTGGTTTTTTTTTGGGGGGGGGGTTGTTTGTTTTTAATCCTCGGATAGAGTGGGAGGGAGAGAGAGAGAGGAAGAGACAGAGAGAAACATCGATGTGAGAGAGACACATCGACTGGCTGCCTCCCACCCAACCCCAACCGGGGCCGGGGACAAACTGCAACCCAGGTACGTGCCCTTCGCGGAACCGAACCCGGGACTCTCTGGTCTGCCGGAGATACTCTTACCACTGAGCCACACCGGCCAGGGACGGAATTTGTTTTGAATTCAATGTTTTCATCGTTACAACTTGCAAAGACTATTTTAAATGAAGTCTCAAACTAAAAATGTATTTACCTGGTGGTATTCTCACACTGTGTCGGGTTCACGTTGAAAATAGTTGCGTGTGACTTTTTAAGTTGCTCCGTACAGTCCAGGACGGGCCGTCCCGCCGAGAGCATTTCTCTGGGCGTCGCCGAGGCTCTAACTCTTTCGAGCTGTGTTTTGCAGACCTTCTTCCAGGGGAGAGGACCCCCCTCTTCCTGCTGGTGCTCAGCCCTCCTGTTCCCAGACCAGTGTTCCCATCCAGTCTGCAGTTTGCAGCAGCTCGGGGTTGGTCGCAGTGCTGAGCAGAAGGTGCCGACCTCCCGTGTACCCCTTGCCCAGAACGCGCATGCCCCCCATGATCAGCACCCCACCCCGTGATTCGCCTGTTGTGACCTCGCAGGGACACGATGTCTTGCTCTGCAATTGGATAATTTGGAGCTCAGCACAAGACGATGGGGAATGAATCTTAAAAGTACTGGATTCAGCACGTACTTCGGTTGCAGTTTGTCCCTGGCCCTGGTTGGTCGTGCGGGTGGCAGCCACTCGATGTGTCCCTTTCACGTCGATGTTTCTCTCTCTCTCTCCCTTCCTCTCTCTTCCTCCCACTCTATCTGTACAAAAAAAAAAAAGGAAAAATATCCTCGGGTGAGGATTAAAAAAAAAAAGTACTGGATCCGGCCCCGGCCAGTTTGGCTCAGCGGTTAGAGCGTCGGCCTGCAGACCAGAGAGTCCCGGGTTCGGTTCCCGCTCAGGGCACGCACCTCGGTTGCAGTTTGTCTCCGGCCCCGGTTGGGGTCGTGTGGGTGGCGACCAGTCGATGGGTCTCCCTCATGTTGATGTTTCTCTCTCTCTCTCCCTCCCCCTCTATCTGAAGATAAAGGCAAAAATGTCCTCGGGTGACGATAAAAAAAAAAAGTGCTGGATTCTCTGCCTCCCCCAGGGAGACGGAGGTTTCACGAGGAAGGAGCCCACTCCGGGCGGCTCAGGGCCGAACCCCACCTGCCTGCACAGCGCCTCCCACAGTGGGGGCCCCACTTGAGGGGATGCATGAGACCCTCACAAACACAGGGACCAGCCGCGAATCCGTGAGCCTAGCCAAGGGCCACATCACTTGCCTGCAGCAGCAGGAGAGGCTGGAGGACGCTCCCTGGGCCCTCAGCAGCCCCCAGCCCAGCCCCCTCTGCGCTCAGTCTTCCAAGAAGCCGACAGGGAAAGGCACGTCCTTGTTCTAGAACATTCATCGCTGAGGCCCCTCCGTGCCTGCGGGAGCCGGTCCCAGGGGCAGGGAGCTCGCTCTCCCTCACCCAGGGGGCTTCCCGGCCCCTCCTCTTTACCGCGAGGTGTGGAGGGGAACCCCCAGGAAGGAAGCCCGGGTCCGACCTGCCAAGAAACTTCGTTTCGGTTTGTCGCGGGAAAGCATGAGAAGTTGATGGGTCCGGCTCCGTTCGGATGCTGGGCTCTCCTCACCCCGTTTTTATCTCGGTTTCCGTGGTCCGGCTCTGGCAGGGTCCCCAGTAAACAGGTGCTTGATGGGCTCCCCAGTAAATACATTGTCCGGTTCTGAACAATTTGAGAAATAAATGGAGAGTCAAAAGGAAGAGGAAGAAAGAAGCCACCAGCCTGGCCGGTGTGACTCAGTGGTTGAGCATTGACCCTGCACCAAGAGGTCGCCGGTTCGATTCCGGGTCAGGGCACATGCCCAGGTTGTGGGTCGATCCCCAGTGGGGGGCGTGCAGGAGGCGGCCAGTCGATGTTCTCTCTCATCGATGTTTCTCTCTCTCTCTCTCTCTCTCTCCCTTCCTCTCTCTCTAAAAATCAATAAAGAAAAAAAGAAAAAGAAAAAGAAAGCACCAGATGCAACAGCAGGGGCCTTGTGCTCAGAGGGCCCCCCGAGCTTGGGGCTGTGCTGGAAACAACGCCCCGTGTCCAGGAGAACAGCCAAGGAGGCCAGGAGGCCAGCCTCCTGCCCCGTCTTCCCTCCCATCCGGCTGACCCGACACTGTCTGGGGAAGCTGTCCCTCGGGGCCCCCACGTAAAGCTATGTCCCAGGACAGGAGAGGAGGAGACAGGTGACCCCTGCCTCTTATGGGGAGCCAGGAGCCAGGGACAGAGACCAGGGGAGGGGTGGGGGCAGAGGGAGACACTCGGCTGAAGACCAAGCTGTCTTCGTGCCTGGACTGGTTTCATGCTCCTTTTTGTGGTGATTCCCTTTTGTGTCCCTCAACCTGGGGTAACATTTTGTTAAACACCCCAGTCTTGACTCAGCCGCGTCTGGGGTCATTGATGCCATGGTCCCAGCTGCACCCCAGGCTGGGCCGGCCATCTGAGGCCAGCAGGGGGGGGCACAGAGGTCGCCAGTGCCAGTCGGGGGAGCAGACCAAAGGGACAACTGAGAACCCAGAATCCAACACTGGTTCTTTTTTTTTTTTTATTGTCACCCGAGGACATTTTTTTCATTTTTTGTTCAGATAGAGTGGGAGGGAGAGAGAGAGAGAGAGAGAGAAACATCGACGTGAAAGGGACACATCGAGTGGCTGCCACCCGCACGACCCAACCAGGGCCGGGGACAAACTGCAAACGAGGCACGTGCCCTTAGCGGGAACCGAACCCGGGTCTCTCTGGACCACAGGCCGACGCTCTAACCGCTGAGCCAAACCGGCCAGGGCCCAACACTGGTTCTTAACGTGGGACTTTCCCTGGCTGCTGCTGACCGGGGAGAACTTGATTTTATTCTCAGCAGCCCCTGTGCAGAAAGTCTCCCAGCGGTTCGGATGTGCTCCAGGCTCTCCCCACCACGAACTCTCTGAGGGCCACTCAGCCTTCCTCCACCCCACACCCCCGAACTGGAAGCACACTGCCCCCCAGTTTCTCCACTGTGGGGACACCCCCATCTTTCCTTGTGCCTGAGGAGCGAGCCTGCGTCGTCCGAGCGTGGTCCTGAGCGAGTCTGCTCCCCTCGGCGGCTCCCCCTGGCCCCGGGTGGGCCCCCCAGGAGACGTGGGTGGGACCCGGATGTCCCACTTCCTCTAGGCAAATACTGTGCTCCTCTCCAAGAACGGGGGGCAGAGGCGCAGGGTCTGGGCAAAGCAGGAGGCTACGTGGAGATCTCATTACCCCAGGATGTGGTTTTAATTCCATCCTTCCTCCCAACTTATAAAGAGTCCAAATTCATACGCAAGATACAACTGCAGCGCGGAGCCTGGCTCCGTCTCGAGACCGTCAGAGGCAAATCCAGGGGAGGACAGGCAGGCGGTCAGGGCCCATGGGGGACAGTGCACCGACCTCCAGTCTGCGGGACAGCGGCCCTGGCCCTCCCCTGACCAGCTCCCACGGCACCAGGCCCTGAGTGCTGGGGCCTCTCGTGTCCACAGACACCTGGAGCCCTGCAGGCCCAGCTCAGGCCGCGGTCCGGCCCCGCGTGCTCTGGGCTCAAGGTGCACTGTCTCCCTGGGCCTCCAGCCGCGCTCTGCGATCCCTCCTTCCCTCCACCGAAGAGGGTCCTCCTCCGAAGTCCACACCTGTGCCATCCACACCTTCGTTCCTGCTCTCCCCCCTCACCCCAATCCACAATGCCCTGCATCTCACCTTTGATTCTTTCTCCACCTCCAAGGTTCAGGGCAGGTCTCCCAGACACAGGGGACCTTCCCAGGCGGCTCCCTCCCTCCCTGACCACCCCCCCCTTCACCGCTCCCCCCCCTCCCGCACCCTCCCTCCTCCCCTCCTTCCCTTCCCCACAGCGAAGTCCCCTCGGGCCAATGGCTGCTTCTCAGCACAGACCCTGATGTCACCCCATCAAGAAGAGAGAGCCTCTCCCAGGTCACCTGCCCGGATACTCTCTCTAAGGGAGGTCCCCGTGGGCGGACTCTGGCGTCCTCCAGCCCGTGTGGTCCGCGGCTCTCAGGGACAGCGCCCTCACCTCTGGGGCCAGTCCGTGGGCACGGTGTCCGCCTGAGCCCGCTTGCCCAGCAGTGCCAGTAGCTGCCACGCCGCCCTGATCCTCACGATGGGCCTTTCCCGGGTGTCTCCTCCTCCCCGGTCCCTTCCTGACTTCTCCTCAGACTCCCTCAGCAAGGCCCTCACATGCAGCCTCCAGACCCTCTGTCTTCTCACGCCATCCTTCTCCCAGGGGTGCCTTGAGCCTACCCCTGTCCCCATCCCTCCATGGGAGGGTGTCCCTGACCTGCATGTCCACCAACTGCCTGGTGCCCCCGCTCGTGCCCAGAGAACCCCACCCTCCACCACTCCCGCAGCCGGTACCTTCTCCCAGACCTGGTGACCCAGCCTCCCCCCAGCTCGTGCCCAGAGAACCATCCTCCCTCCATTGGCTGCACAGACATGTACTGCCGGACGCAGGAGATGTTCTATTTTTTTTTTTATCTTCACCCGAGGACATTTTTGCATTTATCTTCAGATAGAGCGGGAGGGAAAGAAGGAGGAAGAGAGAGAGAGAGAAACATTGATGTGAGAGAGACACATTGAGTGGCTGCCACCCACACGACCCCAACCGGGGCCAGGGACAAACTGCAACCGAGGTACGTGCCCTTAGCGGGAACCGAACCCGGGACTCTGGTCCGCGGGCCAACACTCTAACTGCTGAGCACACCAGCCCGGGCGAGAGGTTCTGTTGAGACTTAGGTGCCAGGCCCCATAGCAGGAGGTTCCCCCTACGCCTGTGTGTCAGACATTGTTACCCCCATTTTTACTTGTGAGAAAACTGAGGCTCAGAAAGGGTCAGCAACCGGCCCGAGTCCCAGCATCACTAAGGACAGAGGTGCAGCTGCTCCCCAAGTACACATGGGATCACACCAGCCATTCCCTCCTCGCTGGGCTCCAGGAAAACCCAAGCCCCTCAGCATGGCCCCCCGGTCCTCCCCGAACGGCTCCAGCACCCCTCCTTTGTCCAGACGGGATGTCCTGCCTGCTCCACGGCGGGGATGGTCTGGCCCCCCCTCTGTGCGGCCTTCTCTTTCTGGAACAATCCCCTTCACTCTGTCCGGCGAACCCCTCATTCCTTACGACCCACTGAGACCGGCCTACCCTGGGGAGCCCCCGTCTTCCCAGTGGAAGGCCGTCTCTTTGGAGTTCCCAGGACTCTGCCTTATATTCACTTGTTTGATCTTTCAAACGTCATTCTCAGCTTGTACCCGGAGGCCCCAACCTGCAGTTGGGCCTAAGGAAAACAGAAAAGTCCACTCGAAGTGGGTCCCTAACCAGCAGCGGCGGAAGGGAGGGCCACCGGCCCGGGACGCGGAGTCAGAGTCTCTGCAGATGGGGCCAGAGCACCCTCGTCCCCCGGGAGAGTCAAGCACAGAGAAACGAGAGTCTCTGAGCTGGACCGCACTTGGCCCTGAGGCTCATAGGGTCAGATCCTCCGCGGCCGTCTGCTTCAGAAACCAGAACAGCATCCCCCCACCTGTTTCATGTCAGGAAACACATCAAAGATAACATTTAGGGCACCCTGGGGTCAACAGACGAAGCTTCTGAGAACTGGAGTGAAGGACCCAGAGCTGAGCTCCCCTGCGCTCCCCACAGCTGGGACAATCGATTCTGCAGCCTGCGTGGAGCCCACGACTGACCGCCTGCAGGGGAGGCTCCTCGCTAAGACCTGGTGGCGGGCACAGTCGACCGGGTACAGCAGCCTGGCAATCCCGCGGAGGCTGGTGCTGAAGAGCTTTGATGAAGTCCCTGGTGAGCGATGGCCTCACCGTGACACGGCGGGGTGGTCCTCCATACCCTGGGACCATTCCCACCTCAAGACACTCACTTAGGGTCTCCTGGCCCTGGGAACCACAATTGAAGGAGAGAAAAGATGAGAGTCTGAGTCCCCCGTGCTGGGCTTGAGGCAGCACTGTCCAAAGCAACCCCTGGGGTCCCTCCCTGCAGCCCCTCCCTCCCCCAGGGGGAGCAGGTAGCCACAGGTGATTCTGTAGGAGGCGTTCGGAGCTTATCCTGCCGGCAGGGGGCTGGGGGGGGGGCTGCTGAAGGGGCTAAATGTACTTCCAGAACCTCCTTAGTCAGTTCAACGCTCAGTGGAAAACTGGAGGGTGGGGTTGGCAGATCAGCTACGAACTTGCAGCTGCCATGAACTCGAAACTCACTCTGCAGCCCCGGCCGGTGCAGCTCAGTTGGTTGGACATCTCCTGTGCACCAAGAGGTCGCTGGTTCGATTCCCGGTCAGGGCACCTGCCCAGGTTGTGGCTCGATCCCCAGTGGGGGGCGTGCAGGAGGCCGCTGATCGATATTTCTCTCTCCCATCAATGTTTCTCTCTCCCTCTCCCTTCCTCTCCCTCTGAAAAATAAATAAAAACATATTTTTATTTTATAAAAAATTATTTTTTAAAAAGTCATCCTGCAAAGCACCCTATTTGCAAGATAAAACATATTCTCTATGGGACCCACATACCTCTGGCTGCTGACCTTTCTGGGGGCCTGAGAAGCATAGAAATTTTGCCTTTACAACGTGTTAAAGAGGAATGACCAGCGGAAAGTCTCCTTCGATCACTGAGTCCTTGGATAAGGGGCTGATGCCCTGAATGTCCCGTGAGTGCTTGACCGAGAGATGCTTCCAGGGCAGAAGCAACAAGAGCTGTGATGATAACCCCCAGAAGAGTCATCTCCCCCACGCCACCCAAGTTCAGCCAGTCAGCTGGACAACTGTGCTCCATGAAGCAGCTGGGGAGCAGAGTAAAGGGTCCGTTCACTGAGTACAAGGCCTAGCACAGTGTGAAACATAAGTTGACATCCACAATTTGTAAAAAGAAATGGCTGCAGGGATGGATGGATGGATGGATGGATGGATGGATGGAGAAGTGGATGGATGGATGGATGGATGGATGGATGGATGGATGGATGGATGGAGAAGTGGATAAATGGATGGATGGATGGATGGATGGATGGATGGATGGATGGATGGATGGAGAAGTGGATGGATGGATGAATGAACAAGTGGATAAATGGATAAATGGATGGATGGATGGATGGATGGATGGATGGATGGATGGATGGATGGACAAGTGGATAAATGGATGAATGGATGGATGGACGGATGGATGAATGAACAAGTGGATAATGGATGGATGGACAAGTGGGTGGATGGATGGATGGATGGATGGAGAGGTGGATGGATGGATGAATGAACAAGTGGATAAATGGATAAATGGATGGATGGACAAGTGGATGGATGGATAAATGGATGGATGGACAAGTGGATAAATGGATGGATGGATGGATGGATGGATGGATGGATGGATGGATGGATGGAGAAGTGGATGGATGGATGAATGAACAAGTGGATAAATGGATAAATGGATGGATGGACAAGTGGATGGATGGATGGATGGATGGATGGATGGATGGATGGATGAATGGATGGACGGACGAGTGGATGGATGGATGGATGGATGGATGGATGGATGGATGGATGGATGGATGGACAATTGGATGGATGGATGGATGGATGGATGGATGGATGGATGGATGGATGGATGGACGAGTGGATGGATGGACGAGTGGATGGATGGATGGATGGATGGATGGATGGATGGATGGATGGATGGATAATTGGTTGGATGGATGGATGGATGG